>NC_065410.1:13246378-13549409 GCF_024362695.1 Pectinophora gossypiella
ATCAAATTCCAATTGCAATTAATAAAAACTAACCATTCAACTTAGAATTTTCAGTTACAAAGATAACGAGCAGTAATTTAAGCCTATCTGAAATTTCCCTTGAGTTACCTATTTATAAGTTTGTTAGAATTTTGTAACCGTAAAGCATTATTAATGAATGCAATATAGATATAGTTAATGACCGCTATTATTTACGTACAAGCACTTAGAGAGTAGAACATGCGTTTGATAGTACATAAATATAAATAAACCAGGGCGATCGACGTAACATTGGCACTTGGGCGGGCGGTGAGCCAGTCCACGGTAACCTAGAAGTTTGGGCGGGTAACGCAAGAGAAAAAAGAAGTGAAAATAACTACTTTTTCTTTTCTTGAGTTTGGTGAAGTGAGTGTAGTGTTGAGTGAGATACGATGAGTGCGGAGGACCCAAATGCTTTGGCGTCAGTGGAATTTGAAGTGTTCGGGCAAGTGCAAGGTTTGTGTTCAAGTTAACGTAACTACGTACGTAACTAACGTAACTAACTAATAAATAAATAAAAATAAATAAATAAACAACATATAGGGCAATTTGTAACTATCCTTTATGAAATCCATTTAGATTATCTGTAGACTGTAGATTGATCGAAGTAGAATCGAAGTAAGTATAAGATTTGTATAAAATATAACGTTTATCTAATCAAATCAAAATTAAATCAAATATACTTAATTGCACAGAACTAAATTTCAACAATCTGACATAACACATGAATACAGTACAATTATTAATAATAATACAATTACTAAAATACAATACACTTATTAATTATTTTTATTTATTATTTGTATGTACTGAAAATAACTATTATCTACAAGCTGTTTTCTGTGGGCTATAAAAATGTATCTAAAGTGTAATTAGTTACTAAAGTTAGCAAGGAAATTATTGATGTGAATTCTTATTTGTAGGTATTTTACGGTTTATTTTATTTTTCTTTGTCATTTTAAGACTTATTACTTCGCATGTATTCTGACGACTTCGTGCATTGTCTATTCCACTCTAATTGAAAGCGTGCGGTTAGGTTTTTATATAGGTACCAAACACTTATATTTTTTTTGTATTTTCTTAGCAGAAAATTCATATTCAAGAAAATCTGTTGCATGAGTATATTTTTGATCAGCTGATCGCAGTAATCACAAGTGCTGGTATATTTAGAAGGTGTGCCAATGCATCTGGGTCGGTGTCAATGTACTCTTAGATTAAACAATAAATTCTTTATCATAAAGCCTCTTAACACCCTAGGGCCGAGATTCCTAGACGCAATAGTTGATGGTCTAACAGAACGCTCGGTGAGGTTGGGTAGATATTTTTTATGTTATTATGTTATGTGGGAAGACCATGACGAGCTTACATGGAACAAATTAAAGAGAAGGCAAACGTCGTGTCTTATAAATAAATCAAAGAATTTGTCTTTCATAAGCAATTATGAACAACAAATGCTACTTTGTTTTAACTTTACGCGGTTATTATCATAATTAATCTGGGAAATATGAGACTCCCGATATTTCGACACTGTTGCAAGTGCCATGATCACGGGATGACTGATGAGATTGGAGTGGAGTAGGTAGATCCATAATTTTCCTCTTTCTTTGCCGCTTGTTTATGAATTTGATATCGGAATGTTCAGAACCATCTGAAATTCATCTGATTGAACGAATGCTACACCGATAAGAGCACGGATCTTAAATTAATGATGATAAATACCGATAAAGACACAAAGAAACACAAAAAGGTCGGTGAGGTGTGGGTACTTAGGTATTTCACTTTGCGTTGGATGTACCTCGTGAAAACTTGAATCGGGTTATTCATTATATTATAGTCGTGGCTTATGTATCTTCTCATCCCTCTAAGGGGTGAAAAAAATATCTACCCGAGTAATGTAGTAATGAATCATCATCATCAGCCCATTAACGTCCCAACTGCTGGGGCACGGGCCTTCCCTATGGATGGATAAGATCGGGCCTTAAACCATCACGCGGGCCCAGTGCGGATTGATGGTTATTAACGACTGCTAATGCAGCCGGGACCAACGGCTTAACGTGCCTTCTGAAGCACGGAGGAGCACGAGATGAAAACTTTTTTTTTTGTAGTCACCCATCTTATGACCGGCCTTTGCGAAAGTTGCTTAACTTCAACAATAGCAGACCGAGCGCGTTAACCGCTGCGCCACCGAGCTCCTCCCTGTAGTAATGAATATCAAGCATTATTTATATTTATATATGCCTCTGCCATTACCTTCTATTTTTTAATAATTATGTATGTACCCCGGGCAATGAGAAAGTACGTAATTATCGCGTTTAAACTGAACAACGCCATCTATATAGTTTTTTTTTAACGTAATCTGGATAGCCCCTCATTGACAGGTTACCATTGCGTTCTGCTAGGAATGATAAGCATTGTCGTCATATCACAGATTAGGTATTTGTAGTACATAATAAATCTGACAATAAAAAAATCTAATTTCATGAGGCCGCAATAAACTCTGAATGAAAGTATGCCGAGGGATTATGAAAAGATATATGGAAGCCGTTAATTGTGTTTGACATCGTTCAAGATTTCCATGTTTTTATAGATCATAAGGTAAAAAGTTGTTTTTTAGTTTTTTCTGATGCTTTTTTTCTGATGATTAATTTTATTTAACCAAGGTTGATGTTCCAAATTCAATTCTCGATCGAATCAATTTTGAAATCGCTCGTTTCCATAGTATGCAAATAAAGAATGTTGAATATTCCTAATTGACTCTGAAGTGGGTGTAGGTTACCTTCGCTAGCTCATAGACTGATGTGGGCTGGAGTATGGTTCATATTTCTTTCAATTCATGAGAGGGGACCTAGTGTAGTGAGAGTTGGGTGGTATAAAGGTACTTACACTGTTTTTTGTGATGTTGATTATACAAAAGAAGTGAGAGGACCGATTTACCACCTGGGCCGTCTAATAACCCTCAACTACAATGCCAGTCGTGCGGCCGCTACTGTCGCTCTCGCATCGGACTTTACAGCCATTTTAAAAGCTGCCACAGAAGCGCTGTTTGAATCATCTGATAAAGATGTAGAGGCCTGAGATGATGATGATTATACGAAATTATTAATCTTGGTATTCACATGCTCAACTGTTTGTTTTTCCAGGGATGTCGAAAAATCCGACAGAGGGACTGTGTCCTTTATAAATGATGGATGATTCTTATAAGCGATAGGCTAATCAAGGTTCATTATTTACATCTTTCGACTGTTGTTAGTGGCTGCAAGTTGGCTCTGCCCACCCCATTAGAGATTACAGGCGCGAGTTTATGTATGTATTAATTATTTTGTAACCGGGACCCTGACAGAGGGCAGCAGTAACTGTCAGTACTATTCAGAAGCGGAGGACAGGAGTCCTAGTACGGCCTTGAAATAGACTACTCCGGGCGCCAGCCCACTCGCGTCAGACGGATTACTGCGGGGCGGAACGCAAGAGGGAAACCACTGTGTTCCCTAAAAAAGTAGCATGGAGAATGCTACGCCGACAAGAGCGTGGCTCTTAAATTATGTACGTGACAAAGATGTGGCATTTATCGGCGAACTCGTGTCATAAAAAAATAATTTTCCACATCGTGAAAAATATATTATCTATTTTCTCAGTATTTTAGAGCTACGCAAAATCTTGAATAAATAAATCTAGGTATGTGAAGTATGTAAACAGGTAGGCACGAGTAACTGCCGACTATAATAAAGATACTCACTGTCAATTTTATGAACACAGTTTCCATGCGGCAAGGATTGATAGCGGTTAAGATGAAATTACGGTTCCTAAAATCCGTAGGTAACGTAATTTTATAACATTAATAACATAACATAGCGTCACGTTTGGGCTCAGCAGAAATGTATTGTGTAGTCTCCTCGCCAGCCGTAAAAGGGGCGAGCCTATTGCCATTAACCGGGTACAAATCTTAGAAGCCACGTTGTATTAATATCTATGATCCAAATATGAATCCATGATAGTTTTTGTAATCTACGTTCTTAACCCTTTGACGGGTGGAGACCCTGGGTCATTGATGGTTCATTATATATATAGTATGATACCTTAGAATCGGAACGTCCTTAGACGTTCTGTCCTTGAAAGTGGTAATGTAACCGTAACCATTTGTATACTTTAACGATTGCAAAAAGGAATTATCCGGTAAAAGATACTTTTTTGACTGTAGAGTATTGTATGTACAGTTGTACTGTATTTTGAATTACTATGCGTGTAACCATAATTTGTCATTAAAAGTGGGTTTTAAGAAATAAAGAAAGATATGTTTATTATGCGAAGACGCCACATTGACAATACGAAACAACATAACGCAGAATAAATTATTAAAATACGATGTTCTTTTCTAATTATGAACTTGTGCTTCTCATTGTGTATTAGTAACTGTGGTCCTGTGGTACATAGGTACACCGCACCGGTTGAACCCAGTACCGGACTTACCAATGAGTTTTTCACTAACTTGCCTCGAACATTATACTAATCATAATCAAAATTTATTGCGTTCTACATAGTAGAAGGTTGGCAACATAACATCACGCGGGTCTAACAGAAAGCTCGGTGAGATGTGGGTACTTAGTTCATCTTGCATTTCTTCTCCTCAGCCATAACACCTTGCGAAATGATGTAAATTCAAAATGTTACATTGACCTTCAACAAGTTTATCCATGATAATTACGTTGAATAAATGATTCTGATTCTGATTCTTGCGATGTACTTCTGACTACCCCAATGGGGGTGTAGTCATAAACTTACATTATTATGTTACAGTTTCAGTAATTTGGTATATTTATTAGTTCCCAGGCGATTATTCATTAGCCTTATAATTATATTATTTTAAATAATACATACACATAAACATAAACAACCTATATACGTCCCACTGCTGGGCACAGGCCTCCCCTCAATCAACCGGTGTATGGAGCTTACTTCACCACGCTGCTCCAATGCGGGTTGGTGGAGGTGTTTTTACGGCTAATAGCCGGGACCAACGGCTTAACGTGCCCTCCGAAGCACGGAATCATCTTACTTTTCGGACAATCAGGTGATTCAAACCTGAAAAGTCCTTACCAAACAAAGGACAGTCTCACAAAGTGATTTCGACCATGTCCTCATCGGGAATCGAACCCGGATCTCCAGATCGACAATCGGTCAGATTTTAAATAATACCAGTAGTTTACTTACTAACTTTATTTTACAGTTGCTCGTTCATAAATAGGTTAGATGACAAGGGACTTCTTGATAATTAATATTTTTCTTATGTGATGTCCAGGTTGTTACTTCACGAAGTACTGCAAAGAGCTGGCTGAGCAGCTGGGCGTGACCGGGTGGGTGAAGAATTCTAAGAAGGGGACCATCGTCGGCAAGATGCAGGGGAACAAGCCGGAGCTGGATCACATGTTAGCATAATGCGCACTGGGGGGCTAAAATGGCCACATCGAAGCAATTCATCTAACAAAGCAATATTGCAATTTGACATTTGCGCATATAAAAGTAAGTGCGCAATGCAAACAAGTAGTGTCAAATAGCAATATTGCTTTCTTAGATGAATTGCTTCGATGTGGCCATTTTAACCCCCCTGGTCTGCAAAACTAAGTATCACACATGTAAAATTATAATAACTTTTTAAATACACAAAAGACAAACTTTCGAAATCAAAAAGAATCGAAAAAGAATTTAATTTTGTATATAAAGTACGAAAAAGGTATAAGTTATCTAGAAAACGTTTTTTATTTTAAATCTCTGACTTGTATAATTAGTTTAGAAAAAAAGGAAATTTTAAAAGTGTATATTAGTTTTACAGGCCAGTGTACACCATTACTCCAAACGCGGGTGAATTATGAAAAAAATGCCTGAACTCATTATTTCGGTGGCACATTTTTCGTATGTTTTTCTAGAGTGTAAACTAAACTTATGAATAATTATTAAATGTATTAATAAATTATTATTATCAATCAAAAAAACCTACCCTTATGCGCAATAAGCTAGTTTCCAACTAGTTATATCTGTTACTTTTTACTATACTTACGTCAAAACATGAAATGTTTATGGAATTTATATGAAAACGCACACTTATGTCATAGGATAACGTGATAAAATGTCGGCTTTACTATTACGTTTTTCTTTATTTAAATTCATTAAATAAGTTAAATAGTAAAAAGAAAAGTTTTCCTCATTTTTATTTTAAATATGTCTTTATTAAACGATAATTTCATAATTTATCTTTGACCTAGGATGCTACCCTGGCGCTTTTCCGTTAAAATGATAATAGCGCCATAGAAACTAAGTTTGTAAGCATTTTTAATGATTCACCTGCCCACACTTTACATCACTACATAGTATAAAACAAAGTCGCTTTTTCTGTCCCTATATCCAAAACTACGCAACGGATTTTGATGCGGTTTTTTTTATTAGATAGAGTGATTCAAGAGGAAGGTTTATATGTATAATAACATCCATAAAATAGTGGAGAAATACTATAATTTTTGACGTTTTTAATGTGATGTCGTAAATAATTTATTTTTTTCCTCAGCATTGCACCCGAGCGAAGCCGGGGCGGGTCGCTAGTTTAAAACAAAGTTCATTATCATTGGTATTATAATTTGCACTAAAAGAGCTATGAAGTTATTTATGTAACACTTAGCTGGTTTGTTATTTTATTTGTTTATTAAATTGTTCATCGCATTTTTGGACAAGTTCCAAATAGCCGTCAAGATTAAGCATCATTGAGATTCAATTAGTCACCTGTTAACATATCGATGTCATAAAACAATGTAATGAGATGAGTTAGTGCCAAAGTTGTAGCTCCACATAATTTGCTAGATAAGGGCCAAAGAAATATGGTATTTGGCTTCAACCCAGCTCGTATAAGTATTAAAGATGTTTTATTATTGATAATTAAGTATGAAGCTTTATATCTGCGTGAAGATACCCACCTAACAGTATCAATGGTTTGAGCGGGCTCACGATCCGCACGTCTCGGGTTCAAATCCCGGTGGGAACATATCACAAAAATCACTTTGTGGTCCCTAGTTTGGTTGGGACATTACAGGTTGATCACCTGATTGTCCGCCGTGCTTCGGAAGGCACGTTAAGCTGTTGTTCCCGGTTACTACTTACTGATGTAAGTAAGTAGTCGTTACATGAGCCATCAGGGGTCATTGGCGGCTCAATAGTAACCCTGATACCAGGTTTGATGGGATTAGTAATCCACCTCACAACCCACACGATAGAAGAAGAACACCTACCTAACTCAATTGGAGTGGAGTAGGTAGATCCATAATAAAAAAAAGAACATGGACAGATATGTCTGCCCGTAGAAAAGAAAAAAAGAGAAAATTATGTATCTACCTACTCCACTCCAATCTCATCAGTCATCCCGTGATCATGGCATTTGCAACAGTGTCGAAATATCGGGAGTCTCATATCCCCATTTAAACGCGGTAGGAACCCGTTATTATGTGTTTTAATTATGGTAATAACCGCGTAAACTTAAAACAGTTCCAGAATGTTTTAAAGAAAGGTCAGGTGAAGAGTACTCTATTAAATGAAGTGAAGTCTTTCAATAAGAAAAAGTGGTGTGTCAGGAAAGTTGAATTCCGTGATCTCTGCCTACCCAAATAGGCTAAATATAACCGCGTAAACTTAAAACAATGTACCTCAGAGCACTCCAGTTAGGATATAGTCGTGGGCTTTATATTCTTATGTTATGTATTCTCATTTCCTGGTTCCAGGATTGACTGGCTGAAGACGACAGGGTCTCCAGGATGTAAGATAGAGAAGTGCGAGCTGACCAACTGGATGTATCTCGCCAGGCTCGACTACCACGATTTCAGCATACGATTCTGAAGGGCTCTACTGTCTTGGGTCATTGGAGGATGTACACAGAATATCAACCTTTATTGACATTGGACTGCACCAAAAAAAATCCACAATAATAAAACTTCGACACTCATATAAGTACGTTCTCTTACACAATTAAACGACATTAATTACTTAATATAGAAAAACATAGAATACTTATAAAGTATAGAATAAAACATAGAATACATAAGTGCGTAAACTAGCTAGCTTAATTAACATAAATATCCAGGAGAGAGGCATCATAGGCTGTAATACAAGTATTTATATACTTAGTCAGCTATGGTACCTACCTATTTATACCTGTGTCCAAGACTAAGCTATTTTAAGGAAAAAATTGTACCTACTTTTTTGGCAATAAATTATTATTATTATTATTATTATAGGATGACGCAGCAGTTGAAAAAAGGCCAGGGTTCATTGAAAAAAGCCAATTTAAACATCCTATATACATCCCACTGCTGGCAAGCCTCCTCTCAATCAACCGGAGAGGGCATGCAGCTTACTCCACGCAGCTCCAATGCGGGTTGATGGAACAGCATATAGGCACATTTAGCTGATTAATTATGTGCCTAGGTACAAAAGAATGATAATTGATTTTCATTGCGGGTGGAAGCTGGTGTGATGTTGAAAATATGAAAAAAAAAATGCTTGTATACGTCCCACTGCTGGGCACATGCCTCCCCTCAATCAACCGGAGGGGACAAGAGGCGCCTACTCAAATAAACAGTTTAAAAAAAATATGTGGGATATAGAAATAACACAGGATATATTAAATATCTTTACTCGTTATATTTTAACAAAATCCTCTCACCCGACCGACATTGCACCATTGACTCGCCTTTCTTACTTTTTAAAACTGCCTAACATTTCATTCATTAACCATCCTCCTTTCATACCATAAACAATCAAATTCCTATTCATTATCCTTCCATAGTATTCTCACTTTCCTACATACATATACTTAATATTCAAAATAATCTCGTCAATTATCGCCACGCTTTCAAATCAAATCAAATATACTTTATTGCACAGAACTACATTTAAACAATCAGACATTAACACATGAATACAGCCACCAAGCTTACGAAAATCATCAAAATTACACATTACATACGGTCTTCTAAAGTACAGTCCGTATTCAAATAATTTGATTATATTAATAAATTATATAAATACACACCAATGTATAATTAGTAGATTAACTAATGACCCATTTTATCTATCAGGACAGGGAAAATTGGTCAAGCAAATAAAGGTTATGGAAATCTTTGCCGATATCGGTTCCTAAGTATTTTGTATACGTCCTCCTTAAACAATTAAATAATTAATTTAGCAAAGATAATAAAGCTTAACATCTGCTTTTTATGTTGATTTTTATACTTACTGCTTAATTTTTATTTTACGCTTGTAATAAATTTTCTTACGATCAGTATTTCTCTCTCTTTATTTAAGAGCTGCGCTCTTGATGGAGTAATTGCCATTTCTCTCTTCTTCCCGCCAAATCCTTCACCTCCTAATACGACACGACCTGTGCACCTTTTCTTTTATTTGTTTCATAAATGTTCTCCTAGGTTTACCCCTTTCTCTCTTTACTTCAATTTTTCCTTCTATGATGTTTGTTATAAATGAATCGTGTCGTGTCAGGTGGCCATCAATATTTAAGTAAGAAGTTTTTTTGAATGCCCACTGTCAATTGTAGATAGTCTAGTCTTCTGGAGTCTGGAGTCAACAGTAAGATGATCCGTGCTTCAGAACGCCCGTTAAGCAGTTGGTCCCGGATACTACTTACTGATGTAAGTAGTAGTTACGTGAGCCATGTCAGGGTCCTTTGGCGGATCAATAATAACCCTGCTACCAGGGTTGGTAAGGTTGGTATTCCACTTTACAACCCACATGATAGAAGAAGTATTTTATTAGAATGAGGCCGAATGGTGTCGAGAGTAAACCAATTTGTTTTATAAAAAAGTTGAGTAGGTATATTAACAGTCTCCGTGGTCTTGTGGTTAGAGCGTTAGGCTCGCGATCTTGAGGTCCGGGTTTGATTCCCGAAATCACATTGTCGAAATCACCTTGTGAGACTGTCCTTTGTTTGGTAAGGACTTTTCAGGCTTGAATCACCTGATTGTCCGAAAAAGTAAGATGATTCCGTGCTTCGGCAGGCACGTTAAGCCGTTGGTCCCAGCTATTAGCCGTAAAAACACCTCCACCAACCCGTATTGGAGCAGCGTGTGCGATGGTCCGTACCCCCTCCGGTTGATTGAGGGGAGGCTTGTGCCCAGCAGTGGGACGTATGTAGGCTGTTGGCTCTTTATGTACGTATGTTATGTAGGTATATTAAAAACGGTACGTGACGTCTGGCCATCTCTGTCCTGTCTACCCTCAGAGTAGAGCTACACTTGAGTGTCTACTCCATTAATACATTACTTACTCCACAATGAACATATCGGGTATTTAAGTAACAAATAGTGTATTTGACAGGGTCAAAAATTAATTATAAAATGCTAATCTAGAAATAGAAGCCAGTCTAAGATGATCAAATATCAATCTCATTTTACTTTTCGACTTATTTTCGAATTCTAATTATGAATTAAGTAATAATGAGTACGGCGTTTGACTTTTATTGATGACGTCACAGGACAGTATTTTCATACAAACTCTACTTCAAGAAAACTTTCGTAAAAAGTATCTCATTTGGGCTTTTTGGCGGGAAACGGGAACGGGACAGTTGCTTTCTTCATTGAATAATCTAAATAATTAATACGAAGTGGTGTTTTGTGGTTAATGATCGCATTAAGTTAGTCGGAAGACATTCGCGAGTGTTATTATATCGGAGTATTCAATAAACAAAGTGTATCTGCCTATTTTCGCTTCGTGCCAGGAAGCCGCTTCATAACTCGAAAGTTTATGCAGACTTTTGAGTTAATTCGTTCGGGGTTCGGAGTAGGAATCTACTCCGAGGGTGGGGGCTTAGGTTTCATCATCATCACCTTTCATCATTTCATTAATCATCAAGAAAAAAAAATACGTAAGACATGGCTGTATGGGCAAACCAAAAAAAAGGTATCTCATTTGATTAGGTTGTCAAGTAGCCTATTCTCCCCACCGGATGGTTCGGATTGGTATTGTCTGGTAAGTACCGACTCATTATTTCTGGAAAGTACCGATAACGCCAGACGTAAATATCAACATAATATTGTCAATATAACCGATGCGGTAGGTACTCAACATAATAACTAACTGTATTTCTGTTTGAATAACAAATGAGTCGGATCGGAAATTTACACCAAAACATATCGTAGAAAATTTTCCTAAGCGTGAAAGAACGATATAGGCTTTTTTTTCGACGCAGCTTGTTGAATATTTTCCGCAAATGGTATTAATGACTTGGCCGGACAAATGGGCAGCGCTGAGGGCTCCTATCCGATTATTAGGTAGAGTCGGTAGATAAGTAGTAGATGCTAACTTACACATTATTTATTGCCATATGGCGGCCAATCAACTCACGGCATCAAACACTTCAGAACCCCGATACCGACCCTGCCAGCGTGGTCGACGATTTCCCTCATTCAGCGCTTATCGCTATAGACCCACAAGGGTCGAATAAATCTTTCAAATATAAGTAATCCTCTCACACAACAATGGTCCGAGCCGAGGTTCACACCCAACTGGGCACCCTCAGGCCTGTTGTCTTAAATTTTGTACCGGGTGAGAACTTTTAGCGCTCCCCTTTGTCCGGGCAAGTAGTTAATAACATTTGCGGCAAATAGTTATTCAATAAGTCACGTCAAAAAAGCATTATTTATTCTATGTTTTTTTGTGTTATAAAATCCATACAGGATTGTAGCCAAGTGAATGAGGTGTCTAACCTACAACTTTTTTAAATATAGAAAAATATAGAAAGTGACAACCTTTTGCTAAAAATGAATAAAAAATATATTTTATGACAATAAAAAAATATATGAACAGGAAAAGCTTACTTTTTTTCTTACTTTCTTGAAAACCCTGGGAAAAGTACTAGTATGTTATGTATATTGGACATAAGTACATGATAATACAATGTAATTCATGTACTGATATCACCTCGTCTCAATGAAGTCACTCCTTTTATCCTTGTTTCTGTTGATAATGCACTTTATAACGGTGCAATAAGTGAGGGCAAAGACGCATTTAACAAGTTGGCAAGGCTTCTTCAGGGCAATAGCCTTTCGTTTGTGTTTGCCACGTGCTTTTAATGTGGAAGTACGTTTTTATTTTGTCAGATTCATAAAATATAAGATTATAATTAATTAAATTTATCTTTTAAGGCAATAGACTCGGCCCTTTGTGTTTAAGTATTTAAAAAAATTTAAAATGCTCTTTTTAATCCTCTTAAAATATTTTATTGTATCGAAAAAGATTTATATACTTAATAGAAAAAAAAAACATTATATTTCTTCATTAATTTCAAACTTCGTGCTAAAACGGTTAGTCACGTGACATTTTGCCCAGTGTCGTCATATTTCAATAAACAATAACTGTCAAACAGTACAATTTGAAACCTGATAGTTTTTGTTTATTTTGTGATATGTGAGTTATGTGACGTCACACGAAGCTCAATCATGGCCGCTGGTGTTTCGGGTCTTCTAATACACAGATAAAAAAATCGCATTCTTATTTTCTAAAAATAAAATATTCTTCTTAAAAATAAAACCCTCCGTTTTAAAAATGATCTGATTTTATTGTTAGTTAGTTAGTGGGCTCTGTTCACCGCATTTAGAGTCTAAGAGATGGCCCATTATGGTATTTTATTGTTACAATTGCCAAGTAGCCAATTGGTGTATTTAGTTATTGCCTTCGAAGATACAAGCGTAATGCTATGCTATAATTTATATTTTCAAACTAGCGGCTTTAAGTTTAATTATAAGTATATTTTCTGAAATTCTTCCGGATATAAATGTTTAGGAGATAGCCGTGGTGGAACGCCAATATGTTCTTAGAGTTTGCTTACCACGAAATTCGACCATTCTATACGTACATACATTCTTACATAGCGGTCAAACCCCTATTTTTGCTTCGTCGTAGTCGGGTAAAAAACAATCTTACTTTTCTTTTTGATTTGTCATGTCATAAGCGTGTATTTCTACACTAAAGCTAATTCCATAGAAATGTATTGTTTTACGTTTCGTAAAAAGTTTCCCATTAGTCTAGGTTCTTGTATATTCAAGCCATAAAATGATTATCTATACGCTTATTGCCATATAGCAACTTCCTCCAAGCATTCTTTTGTAAATCACCTTTTTATAGCTATTCGACCAATGAACTTAGCATTGCTATTTTTTTATAATGAATCAACATTGCTAATAATAGACCACAGATGATAAGACGATACTTAATGAAAGTTCGTTCAATGGAAGAAAGTGTAGGTAATGGACCATACTGCGGTTATCAGAGAAAAATAAAACGGCTAATGCAATCGTAATTGATTATTATTATAATTATTATTTACACTTCCAACATTAAAATCTTATTATAATTATTAAATACTTTATTTACATAAATGTCTGGAAGCCATTATTATAAATAGGTAGATCATTAGGCACCTGCTTTTTATTTTAACATCGATATCCTTAGTATATTTTTACAGAGACCCCGTACAAGTTTCCAAACTTCTTTCTTTATAAAACCTGGTCAATTATTGTCTTTCATAAACTCAATTAATAATTGCTTTTATTTATTTATTTAATAGGTAAGTATTTACATACGTAAATTACCAATTAATAAAATATTATTTTTAATCCTCGCAGTCACTTTTATTATTTTTACAACCTAATAATAAGGTTTTATTTTACTCTTCCCGCAATTAAAAAGAATTTCAAAAATAAATGTAAACTCTTTATTATTTTCTTTTTTGTGTAAATGCGAATACATTTAATACATATTGCGATATATTTATTCAAATTGACTAGTCAATGTCCAACTTAATACATTCGAGAACATTCATTACTTATTTAATAATTGGTAACAAAATACATTCCACCTTAAAATAGGTAGGTACGTACCTATACTTACTAATTCCAAATATCATATCAAAATATACTTGTACATAGATCACGAAGTCAAAGGCGCACGTTGAATCACATCACTGGGCCTTAAAATGTAATTTAACTTAAACTTAATTAAAATTACAAGTAAGCAACAATTTAAAGTCCACTTCACTTAAAACACTTCCAGCTGCTTTTAAGCCACTGTTAAGGCACTTGAGGTACTTATAAAGCCGCTTTCCGGCCAAAGGTGTAGCTAGGGGGTGTGGGAAGGTCATTGCCCACTACTTATATAAAATTTTATAGTATTATTCATTGATATATAAGTATCGAGGATAAAGCACGTCACACAAAAATACGACTAAAACTTAACGCTAACTTAGCAGCAGTATATAGATTCAATAAAATCGTCAAAAATAGTCATCCATAATGCGTGGTGATTCGTAAATTCGTAAACGTTATCAGGTTATACAAATCCAGATGTTGCCAGTTCGTCGCCTAACAGTGTACTACTTACTAGTGTGTACTTAGGCGGCTCAATAACCCTTACACCAGGGTTGATGAGGTTGGTAATCTACCTCACAACCCACACGATAAGAGAGAGAGAGAGAGAGAGAGTGTGTACTACGGAATATCAGAGCATGCATCGCCAGTTCTGCTCTAACTTTTCGTCCCAGTTTTTGAGCGTTCATGTTCAGATCAATCTACGTTACTTATATATCAATGGTAATAGGTAAAGTTATTTTCTGTTCAATTATTAGTAGAGGTCTACTAGCTTCAGCTGAACGCCCTACAAAATCCCTAGCTACGCCTATGTTTCCGGCTAAACCTTTTCATCAGAATTTTGTAAGGGCAATACGGCGTCTTCTGATTTCCGCGCCGTAGCGACGGCGGCAGCGGCGAGCGCGCGCTTGTGTCTTTTCTTAGTTCTCTCTTTATGGAAGAATATCCTCAGATAATGACAAGGGAAGACCACACACTCTCCTGCTGGTTCCTCCGCGTCAATGTAAACTCCTCGCACCAAGATGGAGTTGGAACAGTTCAGCAGGATCAACAGGCAAATACTGATCGCGTGTGAACACCAGTTGCTGAGCTTCGGTGTATCTGTGGTGAGAAGAAGGAGTCAGTAAGGAAATATAAACAAAAAAATAAGTGAGAAGGTTTAGTCTGAGTATCTCAGAATAAAGGTAAATGCCTACTAATTAAAATAATTACAAATACACAGTGATTTCAAGTAATAGAAATAAGAAATAATAATATTATCATTCCCCTTCTGGTCAACCACAAAGCCGGTAGTGTCAACTCTACCGGGATAAAAATACGTAATTAAGTATATAATTTATGGCCTCCGTAGTCCAATGGTTTGAGCGTGGGGCTCACGATCCGGAGGTCCCGGGTTCAAATCCCGATGCGGACACATCACGAAAATCACCTTGTGATCCCTAGTTTGGTTAGGACATTACAGGATGAATCACCTGATTGTTCTAAAGAAAGATGATCCGTGCTTCGCAAGGCACGTTAGGCAGTTGGTCCCGGTTACTACTTACTGATGGCAGCTCAATAGTAACCCTGACACCAGGGTTGATGGGGTTGGTAATTCATCTCACAACCCACACGATAAAAGACATATATATTTTATTTCACAAGCATATTTTACAATACCTTTACTTTTTTTTGTTAAACGTAATTTACACGTGCTTGTAAGTAACTTGTAGCTTGTGCATGTGTATTTGTAAGTTTTGATGAACACGGCACTGGTCGCCTCTCGATCGCTTCTTGGGTTTGCTATCTGTCATGGTGTGAATACTACAGGCATTACGAACCTGGGAAGAAGTAGATGTCAAGCAGCCCCCAGACGCCGCGCCACACGTTGACGGTGGCGAAGAAGGACAGCAGGTGGTACACGTCAGCCAGCAGCAGTCGCGGGGCGCCGTGCAGCCGTGCCGCCGCCCAGCGCACCGGCGCTTGGAGTGCGAAGGTTGCCACTACCAGGGCGTATCCTACTATCTGTCAGCGAAAGGAAATATATAATTAATCTTCAGGCATGTAAAATTATAAAATCTTAAGTGCACTCACTAACACAGTTGGCTCATTATAGACGGCGATACAGCCACCTATCACGTTGGTGTAACTGAAAGCTCGGTGAGGTGTGAGTACTTAGTTCATTTTACTGTGAATGTACGATAAGGTGCAATGTCCAATCAGCTTCTTGCAAAGTAATAAATTAACTGGTTGCACTTAAGACTTCCTGGTTATATGTCGTCTCTGTAATAGACCAAAAACACATAACATAACATAACATAACATAACATAACAAATACTTTATTGCACAAACAGGAAAAAACAAAATACGAAACAAAAGAGAAATAGAATTAGTACAATAGGCGGCCTTATTGCTAAGTAGCAATCTCTTCCAGGCAACCTTTAAGTATAGGAGATATTGAATATTAGGTAATATAGCGGGATAGTGCAGCATGGGAATACTTGTGCATATAAAAATAAATACACTTTTGACTACATAAACTACATAATAATAATACACATAATTATAATTGTTATAATAAATAAATATCACTACTTAAACTACTACATATACTATGGAAGAAAAGGAGTAGATAGATTATGAATATGAAGAGGAAATAGAGGTAAGGAAATGCGCATTGACTTGCCGTTTAAAGGACTCCAATGACGAAGCTCTCCTAATGCTTTCAGGCAGAGAATTCCACAATCGGACGGCTTGCACCGTGAAAGACTTGGAGTAGAAAGTTGAGGAATGGGAAGGAATATTTAGAGACAGATTGTTGGATGAACGGAGGTTGCGGGTAAGAGTGGAAGAATGAAAGACGAAGCGATCTTTAAGATAGCAAGGAGATTTAGGGTTAAAAAGGACGGAAACCTACAAAACCAGAAATTTTATAATTATGACAACTAATGCTTCATAATTTCACCACTACAAATAATTCGCTAGGCTCAGTGACTGCACTTTTGCTCTTTGATTGTAACTCTGACTACCCCAATTGGCATATAGTCATAAGTGTATGTTATGTAACATCTATGAAAGGAGCCGTGGTAAGCCAATTGATGATTCTGTGCTTCGGAGAGCATGTTAAGCCGTTGGTCCCGGCTAGGAGCAGCGTGGTATATGTGCCATACCCCCTTCTCCCTATGCGCCGTGCCCAGTGGGACGTATATAGGCTGTTTATACATAGGTATTTAATCTGATTCTGGCAAAATATGCACAAACATTATTTTTATGAAACGTAACAAAAAATTGAACCATTAAATTGATGATTTATTTTTCTGAAAATATTAATGCTTGAATAATTTATTCGCTCGATTTTTATTTTATTTTTATTATTATTTTTGTTTGATTGCGCGAGTTGCGATGTGTTTATGTTCATATTAATCGTACGTACGTAATATGACTCTTTTCTGAGAAACAGCTGTTCCAAGCATGCCAAACAGATCGAGAATGGGCGCCATACATAATCCTTAACAAATACAATTTCCGTTATCTTTGTTTGGCCGTTGACGGTGACGGGGAAGTCTAAACCCGTTATTAAACTTCTTTATGCTTTAATTGCATTGTTTATTGTTGGTAAACAATGTTAAATATAGCCGTGTTTGGCAGGCAGTGGAAATATCCCGCGATAGCGGCGAGACAATAACGGGTTATAAATAACCGGGGGCGTTGGGCTCATGATCCGGAGGTCCTGAGTTCGATTCCCAGTGGGGACATATCACAAAAATCACTTTGTGGTTTCTAGTTTGGTTAGGAAATTACAGGTTGATCACCTGATTGTCCAAAAGTAAGATGATAAGCCGTTGGTCCGGTTACTACTTATTGATGTAAGTAAGAAGTTGTTACGTTTGACGGCTCAATAGTAACCCTGACACCACCTGGTTGATGAGGTTGGTACTCCACCTCACAACTCACACGATAGAAGAAGAAGAATAGCCGGGACTAGCTAATACTCGGGGTGTTAATGGGAATGCTACTGGCTGGTTGGACCTTTGTTTGTTTGCCTCGGGATTGTCAAGGAAAAATACAAAAAATAAGTTGCTTAAAAATAACTCTCCTTACAATAGCACCACCCTATATCGGAAAATCCTATAATGTAATAGAGCCTTTACCTACAATATGAAGTGATTTTTGTAGATTCTTTACGCTATCGCGAAACAGTTCAACACTTTTTGTTACTTACAAATGTAGCGCGTAAATTGATTTGTAACAACCCTAAAATAGAAATAGGTAAATGAACTGTACTTCCACGAGGAATGTTGACATCATTACACAAATTATTGAATAGTAATCGATAAGTAAGTGGGTGCAAGTGTACCTTATTGTATGCATAGTGTTGTGATAACTGACGCAAGCGCAGTAGTAAGGAAACTTGCTTAGGAATTGTTCGAAGGCGGTGGAAACATCTAGCGATTTCTAAATAACAATTTGTTAACTCTATGTTATCTTTTAAAGGTAGATATGGTATTATGTTAAGTAATAATAATATTACTGGTTACTACTATTTAGTCGTATAATCAATGATTGTCGAGTTTGTTTTCGAATTTATGTTTGGAATATAAATAATTATCACGTGCTCGGCGGTGAGGGAAAACATGGTAAGGAAACCCACATTCCCGAGAAATGCATTTTCGGAGGTACGTGACCTAACCTGTATTGGGCTGGTTTTCCCTTCGCGGGTTGAAGGTCAGACTGGCAGTCGCGTCTCTTTTAATAACACTAAACTTCACTTTGAGCACTGCAGGATCTCATTAAGTATAATTCGTCATGTAACAATCCACATTCGAAAGAAGAAATGCATGTTCGTAGGTATGTTACCTAACCTGTATTGGACTGGTTTTCCCTTCGCGGGTTGGAAGGTCAGACAGGCAGTTGTTTCTGCAAAGCAACGGCCCTGTCGAATCTTCAGGTTAGTTAAGCGGACCCTGTGAGAAACGGGATAATGCTAGCGACATGATGAATGTTATCTTTGAAAGGTAGATAAGGTATTATGTTAAAGATAATAATATCGTCACTGGAAAGGCAAAATTACGTAAGCGCCAAAATAGGTATTTTGGGTTTTTTATATATTCGGAATCAGCGTTTCATTCTGCGTCGATCTGTCTGGGTAGCATTGCGATACGAGCACTTTTTTGGCGCTTACGTAAATTTGAAAATAGTTGACTTTTTTCAATTCCAGTTTCTTAAACGACAAGATTTTGGTGTTTTTTTCGTGACTGGTGTATAAGTAATATTGTGGTCCTATATAATAACTACATATTAACTTTAAGTAAATTTGGCATTCTATAGTTTGAAAAGTATCATTTTATTAGTAATTTTGGACTACTGAAAATAAAAAATAGACTATGTATAAGTCATTTTTATTTACAGCTTTTAAAATAAGTAAGGCGTATAAGAAAAAAATGTCCTAGCATGTTTATGCAGTGAATGGCGAATAAGTAATTTTGACTTACAGTATTTAGAATAAGTAAGGCGTGTACGTAAATTTGCCTTCGCATTTTTATGCTGTTATTAAGCAAGTTTGTGGGCTAGCAGTAAGTTTCCCAGGAAGTTATTTTTTAACAATAGATCTAAAAGTAAAACTATTTTAGAATTGATTTTATAATTTATTAGCGACCCGGCTTCGCTCGGATGCAATGCTGAGGAAAAATGAAATTATTTACGACATCACATTAAAATCCTCAAAAATAACAGTATTTCTACACTATTTATTGGATGTTATTATACATACCTATAAACTTTCCTCTTGAATCACTCTATCTACTAAAGAAAATTGCATCAAAATCTGTTGCGCAATTTTAAAGATTTAAGCGTACATAGGGATATAGGGACAGAAAAAGCGACTTTGTTATACTTTTTAAGTTCTGTCGTTTGCATATTTAGCGCCAATTTTGAATTGAGAACTCTAAATTCAAATTTGTTGGAATTTCGAATATCAAAACAATTGAAAGCATTAGGATTAATGCAATTGTTTAGTCACAGCGTTGGTTTGAATCTGTCAGATCATGTCCGAAAATGAATCTTACAAAGAAAAACTTTCGAAGAGGCCTACTGCGACTTCAGTGTTTCAAACAGTTAAAATCTCTATTCCACGATGAAGTGCCATGTCTGCGAGCCATCGAACGCTGGTATTTAGAATTCGAGCGTGGATATCCGCCTTCACTGAAGATAATATCGTTGCTGTGAGACAACTAATCCTCAAAAATCGTCATGTGACATACCGAGAATAGAGGCGTTATTAGGCATTTCAGGGACAACCATTTAAACGATATTGAATGAGGCACTTGGTGTGAGAAAACTAGTTTGCCGTTGCATCCCGCATTTTCTGACGATCATAAGGTAGCCCGCGTCAGATGGTGTAAGAAAACTCTTCAGAGGTTCAACCGAGGAGAGTCAAATCACGTGTACGACATCATCAGTGGTGACGAATCTTGGATTTATGCTATTATCCTGATTCCAAACAACAATCCACAGTTTGGGTCTTCCAAAACCAGTCAAAGCCGACTAAAGTTGTTCGCTCTCGAAGCACTTCAAAGAAGATGGTGGCTACCTTCGTGGAGAAAATCGGTCATGTTGCGACAATTGCACTTGAAGATCGTAGGACGGTTAATGCAGATTGGTATACCACAATTTGTTTACCACAAGTCATCGCCGAACTTCGAAAATGTAACCCAAAGCGACGCATGATGATGCGCAGGAGTGCAGGATGCTGCACCATGACAACGCAAGCTCACACACCGCTCGTCAAACGATTATTTGAAGCAGGAAAACGTAGAAATTCTTGACCATCCTCCATACAGTCCTGACCTAAGCTCCAATGATTTCTTTACATTTCCTAAAATTAAAAAAGAAACTCTTCGCGGTCAAAGGTTCCAGTGCGGTGAAGAAGCGGCCAACGCTTTCAAGTCAGCCATTTTGAACACTTCTACTTTGGAGTGGAATAAATGTTAAATAATACCTGGTTCGAGCGAATGGAAAAGTGTATTAAACTTCGTGGTAAATACTCTTAAAAACAATAAGGGGAATTATTGAGGAATTAAAAAGACTTGACCCTTCCAGAGACTTGACTCGACTTAGAGCCACGTATGCTTGTCCTAATTCAAACAATTTTGAGCCCAAATATACTACTGCATGGTCGACTGTGCTGCCCTGCATATGTTATGTTATGTTAGTGGGCTCTGTTTTCCGCATTTAGACTCTAAGGTGGCCCATTATGCGTGTAATTGTTGACTACGTAAGCCAACCTATCTCCTTCCAGAAGCTCAGAAGCCTCCTGGGGATTTCACAGGCTTCGCGGAGCGACCCCACCCAGCGATCCACTGTGCTGCCCTGCATATTATGGACGGTGGATGACAATGACAAAATTAAGGGCAACATCCTTCTTTCAGTCATTTTGTAATATCGTCCATCTTGGATTTGAAATTTTGACATAATGACAGTATTCTACTAGTGTAGTCCTATCTTTGATACCCATATTGAGGGGGTTGTGGAAAAATATGTAATCCCCCATTATGTACCGGCTGCCATCTTAGATTTATAATGTTATTGATTTTATTATATTGTATTGACATCGGAATTAAAGGTGCGTACCAAATTTCAGATCAATCTGACAACAGGAAGGTACTTAAATTGCAATATCTAATTTTGATACAAATATACCGTACGGGTTTAGCTAAATAAAACCGTTTAACCCTTTCACGGACAGAGACCATGGGTCATTGGTGGTTCATAATAGGTAGTATGGCACCTTGGAATCGGAACGTCCGTATACGTTCTGTCTTTGAAAGTGTTAAAAAGAAACTTTTACAAACAGATAACGGGTTGTACGCTATTATTTATATTTTATGAAACTTTATTTCTGGCACTTCAGTATTTTAATAGCCATTTTTATAAATCAATTGAAGTAATAAGTAGTTTAAAGAGGTATTAAGAATAATTATTTGTCTCTTACGTCTTTTTACCCATGTAAGATATTACAAAAACTTACTTTAAAGAATTTTTGGTGAACTGACATAATCAATCGATCACTTTGTAGGCAATTTTTACATAATGAGAGCAGATGTGTAAAAGTCGTTACAGTAACTTTTACTCCGCTAACATTACAGTATTATTATATTTAAAGAAATATTGTCGTTCTCGTATGCATTGTCGTAAGAGCTGTAAGTAATTTTGCTTCCAAATAATATTTTAACCAGATGGCGGTTAAGTAAATTTGCTTTACTGTAAACTGAAGTCATTTTTACGTAAGCGCCACTATATCCTAAAATAGCAATCCAACAGTTATAATATGTATTGCAGGACATAGAAAATTAAAAAACAATGTAACCTTACTTTGACATCATCTAAATTGGATAATTGGGTAAAAAGTTATGATAAAAAAACGAAAAAATGAAACTTTAAACGGCTTTTTCTCGAAATGGCCTTTTGGCGCTTACGTAATTTTGCCTTTCCAGTGACGATATTATTGGTTACTATTACTTAGTTGTGTAAGGCTGCAAAATATCATTTCCAAAATTATTGTAACGATAGGCAGATGCGGTACACTATATTATCCATCTTAGATTAAATAGCAATACCTAGTGATTGAAAGGTGATAAATTATGGCCCTGTTCGCCTCATTAGATTAAGCGGGCGCGACTTTAAAGGTTAGGTAATCTACCCTATAGAGGTAATACTATTTATAAAGATGTAAGTTTTGTGTGTTTGTTTGTAGGAAGTAGGTAATCTTTGGAGCTACAGATTTTGGATATTCTTTCACCAGTACGAAGTCAGGTTCCGCAGTAGTTTCTTTTTATTTATTATTTATGCAAATATATACAAAAACAATACAAGACAAGAGGCGGAAGGCAAGAGGGAAACAACTGCCCTATTTCTCCCTAAATAAGTAGCATGAAGAATGCTACACTGACAAGAGCGTGGCTCTTAAATTAGTGATGTGATACAAAAACACATAAAAAAAAAGTATAACAAAAACCAGAAAGGTTTTTACGTACACCTAAATTCTGAGCGCTATAGGCTACATTCGATAACCGAAGTCCACGCGGAAACAATATATTTATGAGGCTCATGTATCCGTAAATAGCGGAGAAGAGAAAGGCCCACGCATATAACTGCCTACGACACACACAAACGATATTAAATTAATAAATTACACGTCTTAAATTAATGACTTCATAACTGCCCAAATGCAATTCATCACAATGAGTTCATTCTGAGAAACATCCAGGAATAGTGACGACAGAAATTATCTCATTTACCCTGCAAGTGCTTAGTTTCAGGAACAAGGTTTAATGAGGTAAATGGTCCAGTTTACGCCGGTAATGTTTACTAATAGCGACGGATATTTCTGTCTGTGCGTCCCACGTGCTGCAATTTGTTCCAATGTCGTTGGTTGATATTGAAAGTGCCTGTTATTGTACCAATCCCGTATTAGTCCTTGAGTTATGACAGTGTTTGATAAACAACAATTTCTGGATTATGTAACTTGAGTTTGATTCCATTAATGTAATCATCATCACGATGTCCAAGCCGTGTCAGGCGACGGCGACTCCTAAATGTCTATCCCAGATCCCAGGTCGTTGTTATGATAGGCTGTAATGTGGCTAGCAAAACCGAACTTCGATTTGAAGGTTTGGTTATTAATGTAATATGGAGTATCTGTCTGAAATAAATGATTTTTAATGTATAACCTGTTTTTTTTTCGAGAGAGACTCGAGGTCTTTGAAATGTGGTGTTGGAGGAGGATGGAAATAATAAGTTGGACTGAAAGAGTTACTGATGAGGAAGTGCTAGTAAGAGTAAGGGGAAAGAGGCGAATATTGAGAGTTATTGAAAACAGATCAGATGCTTCTATGCTGTTCTGGGAGCATATAAAAAACATAGAACACGTTCAGCTGCTTCTCTTCCCGGGCATGTCGTAAAAACCGACAGAGGGATTGTGTCATCTAACATGATGGACTAATGTTATGGGCGATAGGCTGATCCCTTATCACCATAAGGTTCATCATATCCATCTTTGGACTTCGTATCAACAGTGGCTGCAAGTTGTCTTTGATTACTTGTGGCTCTGCCCACCCCATTAGGGATTACGGGCGTGAGTTTATGTATGTATGTATGTATGTATTGAAAACAGAAGAGGCAAGATGATCAACACTTAATAAGACACGACGAATTTATTACAAACATCATAGAAGGGAAGCTACAAGGAAAGAGAGGAAGGGGAAGACCAAGAAGAGCTTACATGGAACAGATTAACGAGAAGGCGAACGTCGTGTCTTACAAGGAAGTGAAGGAATTGGTCTTTGATAGACAAGAATGGAGAATGCTACACCGACAAGAGCGTGGCTCTTAAATTAGTGATGATGAATTTATTTTCATTTAAATTATATATAACTGCCATTGCGACAGGCAGATAGGGCCATAACTTGAAAAGATTTTATAAATGTACATGCTATAGTAATAAAGAAAACATCGAATTAAAGTGGCCCGGCTCTTGAACTCCTTTTCTTCAACAAATATCGTCAAAATCAAGGCACCTGAGAATCCAACTGGATGTTTTCCGCATATGGGTCATGTGTGGTCGCTATTGAGTCAGAGACCACTTACGTATACAATTGGATCTTCCTCTCGGACAGCACTAGTATTTCTAGTACGATTCTATTATTTAGTTTGTTATACTTCGCATATAACATACACTGGCTTAAAAACTATGTAACACAATTTTAAAACCATAATAAATTAAGTACTTACACAAGATAAAGTTTAGAAATAAAGAGGACCCGAAAATTAATTTTAATCTTGTGTATAAGTTACAAATAATGTTGATAAATTTATCTACTTTAAAACTTTTATATTTAAAATCTCTAACTCTTATACTTACATACATGTGAGATATATAGAAATAACACGGGATATTTTGAATATCTTTACTTACTCCTTATATTTTAATTAGTTTTAACAAAATCCTCTAACCCGACAGACATCGCACCATCGACTCGCCTTTCTAACTTTTTAAAACTGCCTTACGCCCCATTCATTAACCTTTCATAGTATTCTCACTTTTCTACATACATACATAAATTCACGCCTATTTCCCACCGGGGCAAGCAGAGACTATGGAATTCCATTTGCTTTGATCCTGACACACCTCCTGATCTCTAACACTTATTCTATATAAACCATGAATCCTATTCGAGTAAATGATTTGATTTGAAGAGATTAACTCACCAAAGAGCTCCAGCAGGACTTGAGCGGGTCCCCCGGGAAGAGGAAGATGTCGAGCAGCGCCCAGGAGCCGCGCCACACGAACACCACCAGCGACCCCACCACCGACACGGAGAACACGCAGTCCAACACGTACAGGGCCGTCTCACGGCTGCTCTGTGGAGGGAAATATTTATTGTAACACGTCTTGCTAATGATTCACGTCCTGCTTGATTCTGATGTCGAACAGCGCCAAGAAGCGGCGTCACATGAACCCCATCATTGACAGCAAGAATTGACGCAATCGCGGGAAAATATCCTACAATGATATGTATTTTTGCAAATATCCACTTTTAACTTACGCAAGTTGGCGACATAGGTACTTACGTAAGTTCTAAATGGATATTTGCATAAAATACGTAAGGTTCTAGGATGAGGTTCACGGCTGCTTTGTGGAGAGAAACATTTATTGTAAAGATGAAGATTCTGATGTCGAGCTGCGCCAAGAAGCGGCGTCACACAAACGCTACCAGCGGCTCCACCATTGACACCTAGAATACGCAGTCCAGGGTAGTTCTCCGAACACTGGAAGTCAATATCATTACCGTAAAAATAAAGACATCCCCCCTATATAGCGACCCCCCACCGCCACTGAAAACAAGCAGTCCAGCACATATAGCGCCATCTCAAGGCTGCTCTGTGCACAAAACATCCGTTGTAACTAATGTGAGAGGAAGATGTCGAGCCACGCCACACGAACACCCCCACTGATACACAAGAAATTAAATCAAATCAATAACTTTATTACACACTACACGACGAATTTATTAAAAACATCATAGAAGGAAAGCTAGAAGGAAAGAGAGGAAGGGGAAGACCAAGAAGAGCTTACATGGAACATGGTCTTTGATAGACTGGAATGGAAAATGCTACACCGACAAGAGCGTGGCTCTTAAATTGATGATGATGAACTTTCTTACATTCCATGTGGTATATAGAGATGGTATAGTGGTATCATAAAATAAGCACAGCAAAGTAACCTATAACTATTAAGTAACATACACTTTAATAGATTGGGTCGTGTAGTAGCTTCAAGATAAATTATGGAATTCTGTTTACTAAATAAAGACAGATTTAAAACTAAAAATAACATTTTCTTTTTCATATTTAACTTATTTATTAATTTTAATCAAGTAAAGCTCAATAACAAGTTCGACGTCACAGTGTGCTTTTTCATACAAATTCCATAGTAATTTCGTGTTTTGACGTTTAGTAAAAAGCAACTGATTTGACTAGTTGGAAACTAACCTATTACAGAATTGCAGTTTAACAATAAATATGTAAGTATATAATTATCAAAATAAATAACATACATACATAAACTCACGCCCGTAATCCCTAATGGGGTGGGCAGAGCCACAAGTAATCAAAGACAACTTGCAGCCACTGTTGATACGATGTCGTAAGCTGGAAAATAAATAAAAGCAAGTAAAATAATAAATTCACACTCGTAATGCCTAATGGGGTAGGCAGAGCCACATGTAATCTAAGACAACTTGCCGCCATCGCATCAACAGACCTATATAAATGAATCATTAAATAATCTTGTATTGAATAAAAACTCTTTTGAAGACGTTTTAAATTTTCTAGCACGTATAGGACGAACAAGCAGGATAGTACGTACAGTGCAGCGCCATCTCACGGCTGCTCTGTGGAAAAAACATCCGTTGTCGTACGTATTTTATATTACTATATACGAGTACCTAAGTATGAATCAATGAAAACACATAATAACGGGTTCTTACCGCGTTTGAAATAGGGATATGAGACTCCCGATATTTCCCCGATATTTACCCGTTGTTATATGTTTTAATTATGATAATAACCGCGTAAACTTAAAACAATGTATGAATGAATGAAAGTAGACTTACTAAAAAGATTTATGATGCGGGTGTTAATGGTAGAGTTGGAAGAGGAAAGCCTAGGAGTACATACCGCGATCAGATCTGGGATGTTTTAAAGAAAGGACAGGTCAAGAGAACTCCTTATAACATGCCTGAGCTATCGGCGAGCATGCATGAACTCTTTAATGAGAGTGGAGGAAACGAAGGTGGTGTCTGGATCGTAGTAAATGGAATTCTGTCGTCTCTGCCCACCCCAACGGGAAATAAGCGTGATCTTATGGATGTACTCGTATATCTATGTGACATCTAGTTTTACTCTGAACTTGGGGGCTGAAATGGCCACAACGAAGCAATTCGTCTAAGAAGGCAATATTGCTGTTTGGCATTTGTTTGCATTGCGCACTTATTTTATGCATACATAACATACATAAACAGCCTATTTACGTTTGGGCACATGCCTCCCCTCAATCAACCGGAGGGAGGTAAGGAGCATACTCCACCACGCTGCTCCAATGTGGGTTGGTGGAGGTGTTTTTACGGCTAATAGCCGGGACCAACGGCTTAACGTGCCCTCCGAAGCACGGAATCATCTTACTTTTTCGGACAATCAGGTGATTCAAACCTGAAAAGTCCTTACCAAACAAAGGACAGTCTCACAAAGTGATTTCGACAATGTCCCCATCGGGAATCGAACCCGGACCTCCAGATCGTGAGCCTAACGCTCTAACCACTAGACCACGGAGGCTGTCAGACCACGGAGGCTAATGTCAAATAGCAATATTGCTGTTTTAGATGAATTGCTTCGATGTGGCCTTTTTAACCCCCCTTGTCAAGAATTATTCTTAGGGTAAGGTATTTTTTTTACGGGACTATAGTCACATGAAATAAATGGATTACTATTAATACGGTGCTTTGTTAAAACTCGATAGATAGACATAGCATATTATATAACATATCAACACGCATGTAATCCTGAAGGGGTAGACAAAAGTGTACTTATACTATACACTCACTATAGGCAACCACACAAAATCCACACACTAAACTAGTGGCACGCTATGAAGGCCGTTGTGATGTTTGCCCCGCTCGACCGCTCATTTTAAATGATCGACAGAATTTCACACCAAGAGGACCAGGTGGTGTAATGGTTAACTCACTCGTCCCGGCTTAACAAGAGCTGCGGGTTCAAGTCCCGTCCGAGTTAGAAATTTTTCGATTGAAATTTTCTCTTTGTGAGTTTCCCTAAGCACGGGTAAGTGCTATAAAACAAAAATCATTTACATGATCTTATCTACATGGTACATGCAGACTACAAGATGTCCTGCGCATGGTGCGATTCCCAGTCGCGAGAATTTACGATATCATCATCATCATCAGCCCATTAACGTCCCCACTGCTGGGGCACGGGCCTTCCCTATGGATGGATAGGGAGATCGGGCCTTAAACCATCACGCGGGCCCAGTGCGGATTGATGGTTATTAACGACTGCTAATGCAGCCGGGACGAATTACGATAATTTACGATACGGGAATTTACGATATGAACTTTTCTATTACAAATATTCGACCCTTTTTGAGTGTTTGTTCAGAAGCCGTGGTGGCCTAGTTGGAAGAACGCTTGGCTCTCATATGAGGTCGCAGGTTCGAGTCCAGAATGGGACTAAATAAATTATTTTCAAATTCATTTGAATCTTGAATTATTATCACGTGCTCAACGGTGAAGGAAAACATCGTGAGGTATCTTTCATAGGTGCCCTAACCTGTAATTGAGCTGCTTTTCACTTCAGGTTGAAAGGTCAGACAAGCAGTTCCTTCTAAACGGACCTGTCAAATCTTCAGCTTAGTTAAGTATACCCCGTAAAAAGTAGACAACGCTAGGGAGATGATTTCTATATTGAACAACGTATTAATTAACATAGCCAGAACACCATGTATTACCTAAACTCATCATGAACCTCTAATAATAAATATAAACCAGAAATACGATAAAAGTATATTAAAAACTATTTTGACAAATATCTAGTTTTGTTCCTTATAAGAACATCAGACATGTGCGTCTGTAAGTCGTGTACGCAATATTGTTAGCTTTCAACAATAACTACATAAAACAGTCGATTTTCTTATGACTAACCGAACTATGACAAAAAGTACAATCGAACAATAATTTTGAAGTTATTTTTATTGTTTCGTTATTAGTACTTACTATTTATTCAGTACTCTGTGACCTAGAGTATGCAGTTCTGTTCGTTGTAAGAACGCGTACGGTCATGAGTACTAATGTGTGTATACACTTTGAAACCATGTCACATTAACTTTTTTGACAAATCAAACCGTAAGTCTCATTAAATGTCAAATATGATAGTGCGACAGGGTTCTAAAGTGGGTACATGATATTGCTCATGACTGTACAATAATTATGCAGTACATTTTATTGGATTAGTACTGAAACAGTGACGTGAATCTTTTTCTTTTTTGACCGTTGTCGTGTGTGGACGTATAGTTTGTGCTCGTGGCGTGAGAATATCAATTTGTTTTAACAAATTCTAATAATTTGAAGTGCATTTTATCGGCTCCTCTCTTACTATCTTGTGTAAGTGACCATATAGACCGGCGGCCATATTGCGAATCGTGTTGCTGTTTCGGTCGTACTGGTGCGTCGACTGCGCTGTGACGTCGTTTCGGATCTGTTGGCGAACTATAGTAAAGAAATAATCCTAAAAAGATTTATTTTGCTTGCCTGAGGTGTGGATTCGATCCCGGTGCCTTCGTGGTGCCGACTCTGAATTCGACCGCTAGGCCAGCTGGCGAGTGCTCAGCGTTGCGAAATTATAATACACTATTGGACAACATACATTGTCTGTATTCAATAGTAACTACGAAGCACAGGTTGCAATACTTTTAAGCATGATGCAAAGATCACCACCCAAACAACACTCCTCAAATCCGGACCTAAGCACTACAAACGAAACACTATCTAATGTCTCAATACGGAAAAGAAAGCAGCCAGACAATGAAATTTTAGAAGAAATAAAAAACATGCAGACGAGCTTCACACAAGCTCTACGAGACCTCCGACGGGATCTGGATGCTAAATTTGAAAATATTGCAGACAGTATTCAAACAGTGAGAAGTGACCTTGAAAATTACCAGTCACAAATTAAAAAGGACATTGATGATCTTCGCTGTGAAAATAATACTATGAAAATTAAAGTCGAAAATCTTACTAAAGAAGTGTCAGACCTACAAGAATCTACGCAGTTTATCTCTAATCAGCAGGATGAATTCGGAAAATATGTTGGGAAGATCTCGGAGTACACAAAGTCAGTGGACGAGCACGAACAAACCATCATAACTCTCACATCTAAGATAGACAACCTGGAGCAGCAGGCTAGACAATGCAATATCGAAATTTCCAATTTACCAGAAAAAAGAGATGAAAATCTCTTGAGTTTAATTGAATCCATTGGCACCCAAATAGGATGTGTCATCAATCGCCGTGACGTTGTCTCCATACATCGTGTTCCTCATGCTTCACAAAATAATAAACCAAAGAATGTTATAGCGAAGCTAACTTCTCGTATTCTGCGTGATAACGTCCTTGGCAGTTATCGTATCAAGAAGGGATTATTGTCAACTGATCTTGGATTTTCGGGTGCTCCACATAATATCTATCTCAATGAGCACCTTACTCTACGAAATAAAAAGCTTTTTCGAAGTGCACGTGAAGCGGCTAACCAAAACAATTTTAAATTTGTGTGGGTTAAGCACTCCACAATACTTGTGCGCGCTTCCGAAAACTCCCCCGTCATCGCCATACGCACTGAACAGGATATTAAAAAGATTCAGAATGCGGGAACAACAACTACTACTTATAAGCCTAGGAACAGTTTGTCTTCAAATTAATAGTTTATTATTTTATTGTACTACTGAAATACACTTCTTAAGTCTCGTTTATCTTGGGCATACATTTTATTTAATGCTTAATTATATTTGTACACATTATGTTGAAGAGGCATTCCGTTACTTATACAGGTTTACTGTTTTATTTCTTTTCTATGTGTGGTGTTTAACTATTTTATCAAATAATATTCCTTTATTACCATTTTTAACAGTATCGACTTCAAAATGACACATAATCTAAGCGTGTACTATCAGAATTGCAGAGGGATACGAACAAAACTACAAACATTATTTATGAACATCTTGTCTTGTGACTTCGATATTATTGTAATAACAGAAACCTGGCTAATCCCGGAAATTTCAGACTCTGAATTTATAGACCAGCGGTATGTAACTTTTCGATGTGACAGAGACCGAAATGCTACATCAAAGATGGACGGCGGTGGAGTGATGATCGCTGTTCTGCGTTCTTTGAATCCCGTTTATGTTTTGTCTTCGCCAACGGTTGGTGATTCCCGATATCTGGAACACGTACTAGTCTGCATACCCAGCTCTGATCGCAATAAACGACATATTATCAGTGCTGTTTATATTAGCAATAATTCACCAACGTCGGTTTATGAAGATTTCTTCAAGGGATTATTAGATATAATTAATGACCCCTACACAGACACGTACTTATTGCTGGGGGACTACAATATACCGAAGGCTAATTGGATAACAAACACGCGTAACAATCGTTTAATTTGCACAGGAACCTCTGCAACTTGTTTAAGTATTCGTAACTTCATGACTCTCTGTGCTGCTTCTCAATACAACTTTTTAAAAAACTGTCATCAAAGGACACTAGATCTCTTGATATCCAACACAAACTGCTCTGTCTTACCGGTCACTGTACCCTTGCTCAAATTGGATGACTACCACCCCGCATTCAGTACAATACTCACAATTGACATCAAAATAATTTCGAAAATGACAAGAAAAAGCTTAACAAAATACAATTATAGGAAAGCCGACTATGAAAACATCAACCGAGCGTTAACAGAAATTGATTGGAATTCGTTATTAGTAAACCTACCAGCTGAAGAGGCCCTTGATAACTTCTACGAAGTAATATACAGTATTATTAGAGAGCACATCCCACAGTCTCAATCGAAAAATTCTCATTTTCCAATTTGGTTTTCAAAATCACTAATACACATGTTCAAAAACAAAAATAAATACTGGATTAAATGGAAGGTTTATAACAATAAATATGACTATCACATATACTCATTATACCGCGACAGATTCCGTCGTGAATGTAACAAAAATTACACAAAATACAAAAAGTATGTAGAGGATAGTATAAGGAGAAACATAAAAAATTTCTGGATTTACATAAATAATCGCAAAGAAAAACCTAGTCTGCCAGCAAAAATGTATTATGAGGATCGGAGCTCTAGCGACCCATATGAAATTTGTAACTTGTTCTCATTGTTTTTTAAGTCTGTTTATGAAACGTCAACTTTCAATCCTATCTCGTGGATACCGGGTAGGGAATTTGCTGATAATAGCGATGTATTATGTAATCTTTATGTCGATACTGATAAAATTAATCATCAGTTAAAATCCATTGACGCTACAAAAGGCCCGGGCCCAGATGGTCTGCCGCCAATGTTCATAAAATGCATAGCAAAATCGCTTGTACATCCACTACATATCATTTATAACAAATGCTTGTATGAAGGTATCTTTCCCATCAGATGGAAATGCGCTAACATTATACCTGTATACAAAAGCGGGACAAAGCAAAACATTGAAAACTATAGGCCGATATCGATTCTTTGCGCACTGGCCAAGATATTCGAAAAGTTAGTCCATAATGAGGTATATCCGGTCTTAAGCCCTCTCATAATACCCGAGCAGCACGGTTTTGTTAAGCGTAGATCAACGGTATCCAACTTGTTATTATACACCGACTTCCTTTTTGAAAACTTGGACCGTGGCATCCAAGTGGATGCCATATATACTGATTTCCAGAAAGCATTTGATAAAGTTGATCACAAACTATTACTCGAAAAGATTGCCTATAATGGTATTAGAGGGAACCTCCTCCGCTGGTTCTCTTCTTATGTTTGCAACAGATCGCAGAGAGTCGTCGTTAATGGTTTTCATTCTGATCTAATTCATGTAACATCGGGCGTTCCGCAGGGATCTATTTTAGGTCCGTTATTATTCCTTATATTTATTAATGATATTAAAAATTGTTTCCGACATTCCCATTTTCTTTTATACGCTGATGACTTAAAAATTTATAAAAGCATTCATAGTGATATTGACTGTACTCTTCTTCAGAATGATCTAAACCACCTAACTCATTATTGTTATATAAATAAACTCAAGCTTAGTATTCCTAAATGTCACGGTATCAGTTTTACCAAAAATAAAAACAAAATTATATATAATTACAAACTTTGCGATAACTCATTGACTGCGGTGGACTATCTGCGCGATCTCGGTGTCATCTTAGATAGTAAATTGCATCTTGATCTGCATATTGATTCAATTATCTCCAGGGGGTTTCGAATGTACAAATTTGTAATGAGAGCAACCACTGACTTTTCTCGTATATCTACTTATCTCTATTTATATACTACTCTGATCCGACCACAGGTTGAATATGCTTGTGCAATTTGGAACCCGCTTTACAAGAAATATTCTGAACAACTTGAAATTATCCAAGCTAGGTTTCTTAAGTCGGTACATTATAAAATATACAGATATAAAACACCATACAACAACTTATTATCCAAGTTTGAAATGTTAACACTACACAATAGACGAATGCTTCTTCAATCTGTAACACTTTATAGAATCTGCCATAACTTAATAGACTGCCCAGACCTTGTTAATGACATTGGATTTAACGTGCCTATGAGAGTTCATCGACGAGCGGCTCGATCCTACCCGCTGTTTAGAACGGTGCGCTGCCGCACCAACGCCGGCAGGCGAGTACCTCTACGTCGTATTCTCGCTCAATACAATGATTCATTTCATTTTATAGACATATTCAATGTATCTAGTTCTAAATTTAAAAAATCTATTATTCAAGCCCTAAGCTGATTTATTTTTTGTTTAATTTATAACATAACCTATTTCAACTCACTAGACGACATTGTAAACTAATACGTGGATAATGTGGTTGATTGTACATGTACTTATGTGAAAAAATCATACACCTGTTGTTAATATATCATGTATAATTGTTTATTATCCCATGAAAATAAATAAATAAATAAATAAATAAATAAATAAATAAACAGCCTGCATGAACGTAGCACGTGCGCGCGTAGGCCTAGCTACGAGGAAACGTGTGCGTAGCAAGCTACGAAAAAAGTTATCGATAAGATTCTTTATCTTTATTAATATTTTTTTAATAGCTTTTTGTTGTTTATTTAGTTTATGATTAGGATATAAAAAGTTAATTTATATTTATGTTATTCACGGAATTGATTTTATGTTGTAATTTGCGACTTAATTAGGTGGTAAAATCGATTAGCAATGAATATTCAGATTTATCTGAAGAATATAGAAAAATTAAGAAGATTAGGGTTTTAGTTTTTGTGTAATTTTATGTAAATATTTATTTTTTATTAATGTAATTAGTTTGAATCATAAGTGACCAGTAAGAATCCGAGTGATTTAACCAGTATGTTGGGAATAACTTATAGTTGAGTTACAGTTATCTTTATTTGCCCAATATAAGATAGATTGTAAGCCATATCGTGTGTTTATGTACGTCTTACAAGAACGGAGGTTACAATAATGCATACCAACCGTCCGAAACATGGTCGGCACGTCGAAGTAGTCTTGCGGCGCGTCGACGGCGACGGCGAACGGCGCGGCGCATATGTTGCGCAGCGCTCGCAGAGCAGCCAGCGACAGAGTCGCCGCCGCCGTCGTCGATAGCAGCGTCCGCGCGCTATCACCCGTGCACTCGTTCAGCAGGTTCCACACCCCGCGCCACGCGCCCACACACGCCACCGCCGCCACGTACGTATACCCGCGCGACAGCACATAGTACGTCAACCTCCCACGGTCCGGGTTAAGATACTTGCTCAGCTGCGACTGGAACACGCAGAACAACAGTCCACAGGTCAACCCAAACGCGGCGCAGGCGGCCGCACTGGCCACGGGGCTGTCCGGCAGCACAAACAGGTCCATCAAGGTCCACGTGGACTTCCAGTAGGTGACGACGGCGGGCGCGACCACGGTGCTGGCGAAGGCGGCGTCGGCGAGCTCGAGCAGCGCGGCGTGCGTGCGCGAGCCGCTCGCGAGCGTGTCCGCGAGCCCGGCTGTGCTCCCTCGCATGGCTGGGGCGCGAGTGCGGCCAGGCGCGCACACAACCACTATAATTGCATTATCTCCCGTCCCGTCACTGGACCGCGGACGTGCGGACCTGCCTCGCTCCTCCGCTCCCACTGATAACGACTCCGTTTAACAAGGTACTATTACTACTCGGTAGTAATTACTTGATAACTGTTTTGATTTCACTTTTATTGCGCGTCCGTCACATTCATTTTGTCTTTCATCTGTACACACATTACTTTTCGATGAAATGCGTATTGGAGATTAACTCAAGTTATAATTTCTATAGTTATAGTTTAAGTTAGAGTTATAGTTTCTCCGAACATTAAATAAATAAATAAATAAATAAATAAATAAATAAGACATACATTTCGGGAACTTTTAGTAGAAATAAGTACACTGTGATTTTCTAATAATTAGTGAATACATGCAATTACAGACTCACGTCTAATGAATCATGTTTATGCATGAAATCATATTAATTCTTCATAATAATAACGCACGCTTTCCAAAAGTCCCGGACTCCATAATCCCGGGATAAGGATATACAAATAAAAATAAAACTTGACTTCGGACCCACGCACGCCTTTCATAAACTTAGAATTTTTTCTCCTAAATCATCTCCGTTATCCCGTTTGTCAGGGTCCGCTTACCTAACCTAAAGATTTGACAGGTTCGATTTTTTACAGAAGCGACTGCCTGTCTTCCAACCCGCGAAAGGATAACCAGCCCAATACAGGTTAGGTCACAAACCTCCGATTTTTTTTATGGTGGATTGGCGTTTTCGCACCCTAAGTAATAAAAAGTCATATTATGTAACACTAGACTTAAGTTTCTTTGTTACTAACACAATATGTGCCGTTGTTTGAAATAAGAATCTGTTATTATTATAAAAGGAGTGCTATTTAAATATAAAGCAAGTAGGTATGCGGTGACCCTCGGACTAATCGACGTAATGGTCATCAAATCAGGACTAGGCAGGGACCGTCAAGTACCTACTTCCTAACTGACCGCCGGCTCAAAGTGAATAATGTTTAGACCTTGACCCTATAGATTTGTAAACTAGACCGAAAACTACAATAATAAAATGTTTTTTTCTCTATTATGTTACATACCTACCTAATGGCCCCCATTCCTACAGACACCTCTTAATTTTATTTTAAGTTATACCTATCCTAACAAAAACATTTTCATGTAAAAATGTTGTCAAGACGAGATCATATCGATCACAATGTCAAAAAGTCATCAGATCTCATGTAGCGCCAAGTTTCTAATTCTACACGTCCTAATTATACAAACTATAAGTCCACAAACTCTACACGTTAGGCAAAATATGGGGCTTGGCCGTTTCGTTACTATAAGAAGCACGTTATTATATTATATATTATATAAGACGAACGACGTGAACATAGGTGGTGAGGACTTCGTGTATATACTAAGCTAAACCTTTGCCCATCCTTTCGGTAAGTATGCAATTCAATGCATATATGTTATTAAGTATATTACGTTTTAAAGACGACGTTTTCTAACAAATTCACACACAACGTAGATTCGCGGGCAGTGATCACAGGTGAGTGGTCGAAATAAATCTATAGAAAAAATACGTTTATTAGCAGGCGTGAATACGGAATATGAAACATGAAACAACACGACTTTTTGAGAAATTGTACTGCAAGTCTCACTAAATGTCAAATATAATATTGTGACAAGGTTCTAAAATGCTCATGTCATGACGTACCTATCTAAATAACAGCGTCCGCAACAAGCACTTAGTTCGGGTTCCAAATTGCCGCGTTCTTAATCTATCCTCGGTTTACATTCAATTTACCATAATGTTTATCATGTAAATTACCTGTATCGCCTTACGCGTCCGACGCTTAATTATATTACGGACAAACAATTAGGAAGCCGACGAAAAATACTGGTGGCTCCGCAAGTCTGTACTGCTCATCGACTTAAACACAGAATAAGGAACATACTAAGTACGTATAGAACGGCAACTCTCCGCTCCCCACTGGTGTAGCTAGGTTTACCTCACTCCTACTTTAGCATTCAATCATATGGGCGTCAACGTCATACACACAGATGCGCGTGTACGATAACGTCAATGTGTAGTGTCTGTGTAAAACTGTTTTTTTTTATGAAGTATCCTTTTTTTGACGTGACTTATTGTAGATTTGCCGCAGGTGGCATTAACAACTTGGCCGGACAAATGGGGAGCGCTGAAGGCTCTCACCCGGTACGACGTTTAAGACAACAGGCCTGAGGGTGCTCAGTTGGGCGCGAACCTCGGCTCAGGGCGTCGTCTGAGAGGTAAAATAATTGAAAGAATTAATCGACCCGGGTCGATAGCGATAAGCGCTGATTAAGGGAAATGGTCGACCACGCCGGCGGGGTCGGTATCGGGGTCCTGAAGTGTTTGGGATGAAGTATCTGGGGTGTGGCTTGAGTGGGAGATACTTACGAAATTAGTTTTGAATCGTGTGGTGAAGATGTAGGTGGCTTCCTTGCCGTCGGTGACGAGGAAGTATGGTGACGCGAGCATGTTGCGTGACGAGCGCAGACACGCGGCAGACACGTAGCATGCTATCACCACAGCGGCGTACAGGACAGGCCTGCGGAAAGTAAGGACATCAGATTGATTACTGTCACCTCTCCAGCATGAAAAAGGTGCTTTTCCCGCGTAAAAATAGTGTTAGCATTCTGGTTATGACATTAGTTGCCAACACTAGTTACCACTAAAAGAACTTAAAAAGAAAAAAGAAAACAGAGATCGGCGGGATTTTCCATCTATCACGGTTGCTCTTACATTATTTTCATCTTTGTTAATATTGTGTCATGTTTTTGGAGCTCGGAGTACGGTCACTAGTACTAATATGTATACACTTTGAAACCATGTCACATTAACTTTTTTGATAAATTAAACCGTAAGCCTAATTGAATGTCAAATGATAGTGCGACAGGGTCCCAAAGTGGGTCCATGATATTGCTTAAGACTGTACATGTTAATAAGTACTACACAGTTACTTCTATTATTTTTTAATTTTATAAGTACTCGGATTTTCCCGAAGGCAAAAGAACATAGCCATACAGCCTGATCAAATTCGCGCCATTTTGTATGATACTTAATGTTTCATTTTATAAATTGAAATTTACTTATTTACATAATTATTTAAAATAAACATTAATTTATTTTACACTATTTAAAAATAATACGGGGCGTAAGTGACATCGTAACGAATACTGAGGGGATTATTCAGCTGATTATTCTGAGTTAATATCAAGTGGAATTTTCCATCGCAATAGTATAGAATTGAAAATAATATAAAAAAGTTTTAACTTTAAAAAAATCAAGAATCATAAAATCATTGTGCGACGGAAAATTCCACTTGATATTAACTCAGAATCATGATCTGATTCATCCCCCTGAGTATTCGTTACGATGACACTAACACCCTGTATAATGTGTGAGACACATACAAGTGTTATTTGTTCATGAAGTTGAAGTTGACGTTGAGGTATTCTGTGTTTTCTAGATGTTTAATTATGTAAGTATCACCGAGCTTTCTGTTAGGGTGGTATTAATAAACTAATCTCAGTTTGGAGACTGCCCTCAAGATCATGTCAATGTGACAGTTCTTAAATATAAAAATAGGGACTTGAGCTTGATCTTGAGTGCAGTCTCAGCTGAGATTCGTTTACTAATACCACCCTTAGAGCAACGTGATAGACGTTGAGTCGTATCGCAAACTATAATGGGTAATAATAATACTAATATTTACACATGTGGGTCGCGCTCATTAGGTAGTATAGCGGCGACTGCAGCGTCGAGCAGCCCCCAGCCGCCGCGCCAATGCGTGATGTTGGCCAGTGAGAACACATACGTGTACACGCGAGACAGTATGCGCTCGCGCACCCAGCGGCCCGCGCCGCCTTGTTGCGAGCTCCACGCGCCCCGAGAGCGCGCTAGGAGGTGAGACCTGAGGGAAATAAATGCAATTTTTCGTTACTATCTGTTACCCGCGACTTTGTTCGCGTGAAACCCTACTATTCAAAAGTTTCATAGTAACTTTGCCAAAACCCCTTTAGAGATTGAATTCCGTCTTAGTGAGCACCTACGTCCTAAACGGACACCCGTACTAAATTTGAGACTCTTAGCACTTGTAGTTTCTGAAACGAGATCTTCTTCTTCTTATCGTTTCGATGGCCGTCAGATTTTTTCAGACCCCGGACAGTTTTCGAAATGAGCTAGTAAGTGAGGGAACGTTCGTTTATATATGACTGACACAGCTCATATGCATAAATAAGCAGAGCCAAAATATCCAGAGACACCCACCCACCCACACTGTTGGGGGGAGCCGTACTTGTTATTGTAACATGGCGGTAAGCTATTATTCATCGCCCTTAAAAAAAAAAGTTTATTTAGGTAAAATCTACGACACATTTACAACATTAAAATATACACACATTACATTAATATTTAGTTGGAAAACATAAAGGTATATGTATATGGGTGCCGCAGTTCACCAAAAAAGGCCATGGTATTATAAATACGGAAATTTTGCTACACATTTTTTCATGTTCCAGTGTAACCGAAAAATAAAAGATAAGACCCATTGGTGAGTATAGGGGGTCAATTTCAAGAAAGGAACGCCACGTCACTTTTTAAGAAAAAACGTTTTGGCGGGAGTTTCGTCTGGAACTTCGAAGGAGAACAAAAGCAAGGGAAGACGGATTTTTTCGTGAGAAGCGTAAACTGAAAAACTAGTTGCTGTATTTGACTTTATTAATATTACTTAATAATTGGTATTCGTTGTAAGAGTGTCACTAATTAAAACTGGGTATGTTACCAATATATACGTTTTCTTGAAGAGTATGTTAATTGTTAATGTGCAAATGTCAAATTGCAATATTGCTCTTTTAGAAGAAAAAAGAAAACTTTTTTGTCACCTTTAGATCTGTGTTTATTTAGTAATCAGAATTTCATAATTTATCTTTGACCTAGGAAACTACCCAATTCTCTTGAATAATCAATAATGTTATATTTTTAAAACCAATGTTAACTCTGTAACTCTTCATAGCAGATTACCGCAACTTATTTTTTGTTCTGTGACCGCAACCGAACAAAATTACCGCCACCGCCTTTCAAAAAGGCGGGAAAACGTTCGAAAAAGAAGAATTCAAAAGTAAATACAAAATCAAATTAAATGCCAGCGTCAAATTAAAAATAATAAAGTTGTGACAAAGATTCACGACCTTATTCCGTCTATTGTTAGTTATTTTATCTCATAATACTTAATTAAATAAACACAAGTAAACCCCCCCCCCCATACAAGAAAAATAATATTGCTATTTGATATTTCGTACTAACTTTTAGGTAAATGCGCTAATGTCAAATTGAAATATTGCTTTTTAGATGAATTACTTCTAGATCCCCGTAATTTAGAAAAGTACAAAAGATAACCAACCTGAGTAGTGTGAAGCACACGTGCACCAGTATACCCAAGAAGAAGGATTGCGCGACGGGGAATAGTTCCCGGTGTCCCTCCATAACACCCCATGCTCCCCTCCAATACCCCACTACCAAGGGGGCTACTAAGAAACTCGAGAACACCGCGTCGCCTGAAATATTGTTTAAAAAAAATTTAATACATGAAGAAATATTTTTTCATGAAGAAAGAATTTCTTCATGAAGAAAGAATTTCTTCATGCGTACTAGTTCTTCTTCTTCTGTCAATTTTCGATCTGATAAATTGTTGTGTAAGGAGTTATTATTAATTAAGCAATCAAAGGCCTATGTAAGGTGCAACAAATTATAAACAAGACTATTTTTGTTGGCCAGTAAAGAAAACTAGGGAATTTAGAATGATTTAGGTCGAAGCAATCGAACAATCTTCACCAGGAGAAGCAAACTTTACAGGTGTTCCGTGCCGTGACTCATTAATGAATGGTGTATGATATTGACATATCCGGGGTAATATATTATAATTAATAATATATGTATCGGTTATTTCAGACAAGGTCACACCTTGATGTTTAACAAGGTTATATTATACAAAATTCTAACAAAGAGAAAATTAAATCGAAAAAAAAATGACTCGGACGGGACATCAACCCGCAACTCTTGTCAAGCCGGGACGAGCGTGTTAACCATTACACAACCCGGTCCTCCTCCTGTCCATGCGAAATTCGTATCGTCATTAAACCCACGCCGTTTAATTATATTTTTTGTGAGTTTCCCTAAAGTGCTATAGAAACAAAAATCATTTAAAATTCTAACGTACAAAATTACAATTACCTACTTAACAAGAAGTACAAAATATAACATATAAGTTAGTAAGTTTACCATTAAGTAATTGGAGCGTGTGCCGTCACCCAGTGACTTAATATGGGCCAATCTAGTTTGTCCTATATGGTGAAGTTCCTTCGCAGCACGTCAACCTCGCCGCGGCGGGAATTATATCGAACGGCGTTGACCAATAGGCGTACGACGTCTATCCACCTAGATAGCATCCGCTGCGTCCATGGATAGAAAACCTCGATATAGTATTTCGCGCCGCGCGCGACTCCGTTGCCGTGCAGCGCCTACAGGGGCTGTTGCCGCGGCAACGGAGGCGCCATGGAGGCGACACGCTTACGCATGACACCGAAATCAGTACTAGATGTTTATGTAATCCTTTCCTCTATTTTCCTATTTTCTTGACTTAAGCTAACAATTGCGGTATTTAAGCCGAAGTTGTCGGTAGGGCTATGCACATGAAGATCTAGAAAAGGTTTGATACGATCTACTCTGAACCGGCGTGCGTGTATGAAACGATTGATGAAGTGTGTCAGGATTGAAGCAAATGGAATTCTATAGTCTCTGCTTACTCAGGTAAGAAATAGGCGTGAGTTTATTTTTGTAAGTCATCATCATTAATTTAAGAGCCACGCTCTTGTCGATGTAGCATATTTCATTCTAGTCTATCAAAGGTCAATTCTTTCACTGCCTTTTCTAGGACACTACGTTCGCCATCTTTTTAGTTTGTTCCATGCAAGTTCTTCTTGGTCTTACCCTTCCTCGATAGTTTAAGACGACAAAACATCACTATAAGGGATGTATGTATTGTATGTACTAAAGTCAAAATCCTTACCAGCACCATACCGGTACTCGGCACAGTCGCATTCGGTGGTCTCTTCATCATCATCAGATTCCATCGAAATCGTCTTCTCCGTCACTCTGGGCTTGGACTCCGACTCAGGCAAAAGACTCTCAGACGCTTTCGGCGCCATCTATGCAACAAAATATATTTTAGGTAAGTATACAGCTGTTAGTGTCATCGTAAAGAAAATTTTGCCTCAAAATTTCTTAGTTGATATCAAATGGTTTTTTCCCTAATTCCAAAAATATGACGATATAATTTTATTAGGTGGCCGACTGTACCAATTATTCGACTAATTTTCTTTGTAATGTACAAAATATATTTCGGGCAAATTATTTAGAACGCCTGGGTAATAAAAATAAGCATAGTAGTAAAGACCAGTAGTAAATATTGCTCTGAAAAAATATTAGGCGCTTAGTTTTTTTTTTTCAATTATTGGACTCTCAAAGACATTAACTGGGGGGGTCAAAATGGCCACATTGAAGCAATTCATCTAAGAATTTTTTTGCGCATATAAAAGTGAGTGCGCAATGCAAACAAATGTCAAATAGCAATATTGCTTTCTTAGATGAATTGCTTCGATGTGGCCATTTTAACCCCCTGGTACTTATTTAAAACAGAAAGAAGTATCCTATTACATCTTGCATTTGTCCAGGAAAAAATAGATTAGGTCCATAAAATTGTAATCAGACCATAGAACAAATAATAATATTATGTATAGAACGGTAACTCTTCACCCAGCACCAATTCGCTTCGGGCGCCGATGTCATCCCATCCGGAAGAACGCATATTCATAAATGCTCCTAAGCCACTAAGGAGAAAGGGAGAGCGCGCGGGTTATCTGTCTCGCTCGCACTTACGCGTTAGGCGGCATACGGTAAAGATGAGGGTTTTGTTTGGAGTGTCCAGCTTGTATTATTATCGCTAATTTAAGAGCCACGCTCTTGTCGGTGTAGCATTCTTCATGCTACTTTTTTAGGGAAAAATAGGGCAGTAGTTTCCCTCTTGCTGCCCCACAGTACTCTGTCTGACTCGAGTGGGATGGTGCCCAGAGTAGTCTATTTTAAAGCCGTACTAGGACTCCTGTCCTCCGCCTCTGAATAGTACTGACAGTTACTGCTGCTCTCTGTCAGGTTCCAGGCTTTACCGTACCGATGGCTCCTATCTCCGCCTCTGCAACCGTTGAGGTCTTGACTCGTATCCCTGGGTATGAGTTTTACGTTATACCCCGTGAGTCTGGGTAGGGACCCAGACTAGTCAGACTAGTCTGGCATAGGGATGCGAACCCAGTTACCTACTGACTGCGGCCTACTGAAATAAGAGGCGCCCGTCCCCGCGGCATGCAAGGACGCGCCGAACGGGAATTGCCCCAGTGAAGGGCAGAGAAGACTGATGACTATCCCCCCTGGGGCTGGGTTAATGGTCTTGTATTAAATTAAAAAGGCAAGTGTATTATTATACCTACTTAATGTATTTTCAATACTCACCTCTACACTAGATGAGTGAGAATCTGTCATCGTGGAGCTATAAACTCAAGTGATATAATAGTGAATTGAATCCCTGCTTAGCGATTTATAGGTATAACGGTATTAGATAAGACTAGAGCTGCAATCTAGCTCCACTTTAATTATTAAAACCAGTTATTTAAAGTCGTACCCAATGTCCTTTTAAAATTAAAACCCCTTTGTTTAATAGTAATAAAACACTTTGTTGGACACGAATTTACAAGAAATTTACAGACGAAACTTATTCTAAGGTAGGCAAAGGCTGCCTTATCACTAAGACCGACCTCTTCCAGACAAACTTCCGTAGAGGATATAGTACACTTGTACAGCTGCAGTGTACCGAGGAAAAAAGTTAAAATAAAATAAAAAGTAAATGTAAAAAAAGGTCAAATTTTACATAACTATCGTGTTTGGAAATCTCGGCTTTAAGAGGATATAATATAAAATTAACACATAGCCGACGACGAGTGGTGTATACAATGAATACGCCTCTGGCTACCCCTTCCGGGATACGGGCGTGATGCTATGTTATGTTGCTTTTAATGTTCATCTTTTTCCAATTTTTAAAAGGAGATGATAGAAATTAGCATTAGAACTTGAAAAAAAAATAATTACTACTTGCATAAATATCTTACATGTACATCACGATTGAAGATAAAAATTAGAAGCTCAAATATATTATGTAGACGGCAGCGTTCCTAAATTTTGACAGATCCATACCGTCCAGCTAAAATTCGTAATATGAATTGCCTATAAATTGCTATAAAATGTGGAGCAACGTGGAGTGTAGGTACTACCTACACTCCACGAAAAAAAAAAGAAAAGCAGCCAGTTGTAAAAAGAGTTTTGATTGAAAATCAAATCAAATATACTTTATTGCACAGAACTAAAATTTTAACAATCAAACATAACACATGAATACAGTACAATTCAAATAACAACAGAGGAGCTCGGTGGCGCAGCGGTAAATGCGCTCGGTCTGCGATTGTTGAAGTTAAGCAACTTTCGCAAAGGCCGGTCATAGGATGGGTGACCACAAAAAAAAAAGTTTTCATCTCGAGCTCCTCCGTGCTTCGGAAGGCACGTTAAGCCGTTGGTCCCGGCTGCATTAGCAGTCGTTAATAACCACCAATCCGCACTGGGCCCGCGTGGTGGTTTAAGGCCCGATCTCCCTATCCATCCATAGGGAAGGCCCGTCCCCAGCAGTGGGGACGTTAATGGGCTGGTGATGACAGTACGATTTGGGCAATTTGGGAAAATAAGCTTTTCTAAGTTTTCTTCTTTTTGATCTTTAAGGAAAAAATATAGCACTACGAGTTTGCAGTTAAACGCTGCGCAAAGGGTTATATAGTGTAAAAATATAACCAAAAGGATAGTTGTTTACTCAAATAGGATGGGGAATTGTGAAAATTTAAGAACACTCAATAGTAGTGACATCTAATAGGAGAAATAGGCAGTTTTTATCCTTAACAAAAGTCTTCCTTACCAGCCAAGGTGCTATTAGAAGATGTAGATTTCAAAGTAAATGTTTTTTCCGAGCCGATTTTCGAATGTTAAATATTTTGCAAACTCAAACTCAAAAAAATATCTTTATTCATTAAGTAATCGTAATTTTTTACATAAAATTTAAACCTATTGCAGCTTCGCACATTATATTAATAGCAACCTGTGCAGTTGTTGGAAATGTAGCTGCAAGAAAAACCTCGACACAGAGTCCTAGCCGTTCTTTTGAAAAATGAGTAATTTGTTGGTAATTTTGCTGTCTATAATTGTTTCCTAGACGGCTACTGTAAACCTACTCTCTACATAATATAAATGAGTTATATCTTTTGAAAGTTAATATACTTACTGAACATTTTTACCTTACCTAAACACACAAATTGACATATTGATAAATATATGAAATTAACTTAATATTTAGTAATAAAACTTATTATAGTTGTTCACTAGAAGTACAATGATATTATGTATCCATTATCTGAATTATCTAAAGCCTTTGATTGTCGTTTACTCTGCAATAAGAGCTATTAACATACAACTGTTTGAAAGAGTTGTTTAATATATCTTAAAACTAATATAAATATAATAAAGAGAGAACACCTGACTGACTGACTCATCAACTACATATGTCAGTCTCCGGTCCGCGGAGGTCCGTGTTGCTTTAGATAGATTTATGGACACTCAAATCAAAAATATCCCGGTGGACTTATAGTTAAACAGGCATTAAGGCAACAAGCTATAAAGCTTGCATAAGCCTTGCAATTAAGTCTGGGACAATACGACTGCCAAGACATGGACACTAACAGTGGGGCTAATCCGTAAGCTAAAAGCCGCTCAGCGTGCTTTGGAAAGAGTTATGCTTGGAGTTTCTCTCAGAGAAAGAATACGAAATGAGTATAGCTCTGAGAGTTAGCGACATTTGTCGCAAAATCTACAACCGCTGATGAAAGAATGTTCTGGAGTAGAGATCGCGTCTAGGAAAACGCAGTGTGGGTCGACCTCTGGCAAGATGGCGGGACGAATTACGGAAGGTGGTGGAAGCGCCTGAATACGTAAGGATAGGGCTTCGTGGCGCGCTTTGGGAGAGGCCTGTCTCCAGCAGATTGCAATGGGATGATACGATACTCGATGAGACGCTTATGACTGGTGCGTGTCAGAACGGTTTTAGTAACTCGGCGTCAGGACTCCTCCTTCCAAATTCAAAAAACACTCCTATTTTCAGTAATGCAACATCGTCAGATGTTTTTAATAAATTCCCTCGTCCCTTCGGCTATACTTTTTTTTCAGCTATCCGAATTATTAACGCAGTTACCGAAGGCGTAGATTTGTTTAACTGTACCTTGACACAATTCACGAGAACTACATTGTTTTACTTAAGTATGGCGTAATGTAATACGGCAGATAGTTAATATTGTTAATGTTATTTATTTTGTAAGATATTCAATAATGGAATTATCTCAGATGTGCCTTAATGTAAGACTGTTAAGATTTTGTTTAGTTTAATTGTGAAATATTAAGAAGTAAGATAACATCGAGGAGCAGGAGGAGCTCGGTGGCGCAGCGGTAACCGCGCTCGGTCTGCGATTGTTGAAGTTAAGCAACTTTCGCAAAGGCCGGTCATAGGATGGGTGACCACAAAAAAAAAGTTTTCATCTCGAGCTCCTCCGTGCTTCGGAAGGCACGTTAAGCCGTTGGTCCCGGCTGCATTAGCAGTCGTTAATAACCACCAATCCGCAATGGGCCCGCGTGGTGGTTTAAGGCCCGATCTCCCTATCCATCCATAGGGAAGGCTCGTGCCCCAGCAGTGGGGACGTTAATGGGCTGGTGATGAAGATAACATCACCGATTTAGGATAGTCTTCTGTAAGGGTGACGTTGATCACTGTGTAAAAAAGTTTATAAATAAATAACTACAAAAGTCTCCCTAGCATTATCCCGTTTTATACAGGGTCCACTTACCTAACCTGAAGAGTTGACAGGTCTAGTATTTTACAGAAGCGACTGCATGTCTGACCTTCCAACCCGCGAAGGGAAAATCAGCCCAATACAGGTTAGGTCACAAACCTCCGAAAATGCATTTTATTACAAATAAATAACTAAAATTCATTAATTCATAGGCTTTATATGAAAATAGATGAATTTAATTTTGAGGAAATTCGGCATTCGTACTTCGTAATTTTGGTCTTATATCTATTTAAGGTTTGCGTCGAGTTTGAACTTAAACCTATCGGCTAATCACATTATTCAGTGGACATAAAAGGGTTTTGTTCAGCTTCATTGATCTTTATTTATATTTACAAATACTTTAAGTCTTGTTAACCACTTGCCCAGTGGTAAGTAGTGACTTAGGAAAAACGAACAGCAATAATAAAAACTACTTACTTTTAATTAATTGATTTGTAAGTTACCATAAAATCATTATTTACTGATTGGAAAAACAGTCTTGTCATTCTAATCGATCTCATTAAGTACCTTTTATTTTTAGTAAGAAATAGTCGCTTCATATTAATACTTAGATGTTGGTAGAGACATATAATTGGCAATGTGATTTCCTCATTTGTCGCTTTCCAAAAATTATATTCAAATTCGTGTTCCATCATAGTGTTTAATCCTTTAATAATTAAAACATCTTACCTCTACATGCAGCCCCATGTTCTTAGGAAATCCAAAATAATTCTCTCCAACGCCACAGGTACGAAATATTTCCTAAGTATAGGAACTTCATGAAATGTTTTCAAATAATACCTTTAAAAATTAAAAAATAAAGTAAACGTCATTTTTGAAAACGGAATACAAATACGACTGAAATACGCGCGCTCTTTTTTAAAATTTCAACTGCAATATTGCTATATAAAAGCGCGGTTATTTTCTTGTAAAAAACTGTATTTGTGTAGTGCCACAGTAGCGACAGACACGCAGTGGAAAAGCCACTGAAGCGCGTATTGATCACAACTGCTTTAAATATAACGCACTGAAGTTGACTGTGGTGTGAAAAACGACAGTCAACAACCTTGGTTACAAACATTAAACAAGGGTTGTCAATGTACATAAACCAACTACTTATGTGTTAGTATTTACCATTGTGCCTGCTAGTGTATTTATTTGCTTTATTGAAATGAACATAACATTATTTAATCAATTAGTTACAGGTGGTAAACGTATGCTCAGTGAAACTAATTATTATTCCGCTTTTACGCTTGTTCGCGCCATTTTGATAGCGTACATATTGTTTTTCGGATGAGAGCCCTTAGCGCTCCCCATTTGGCAAGTAGTTAACGCCGTCTGAGGCAAACCTACAATAAGTCATGTCAAAACAAAACTGTTGTCAGTGGTACCTACGTAAAAAAAGATAAAGTATCTGAGTCCAACGATAGGTTTACTGTACGTACTCGCTGTGAAAATTAAAGAAGTTGCGGGCGAGAGCTAAAAAACAAAAGTTTTTGTTGTTGTTGATTAGTCAGGCAGTTGTTGAGTTGTTGTTATGTTGAGTTTTTTGTTGTTGGCGGTATTGTTGTGTGCTTATTCAGTGGTAATACTCAGAAATAAAAGGCACGTGATAATCCATTAAATGTCTATATTACCCATTGTAACTATAAGTAATGCTAACTCGGTCAACAAATAGAACAGTAACATGACTATAAACATTTGTCTTTAGTAACACAACTTGTATTATGTTGCTTAAAATTAGCTAGCTTAGTTCACAAACTGTTTTTAGAATTAGCAATAAATACTAAAACACGACAAATTTTTCAATAGATTGTTATTATTGTAGAAATAGAAACTCAAATAAAAGACAATAGAGACGTAACAGAAGAATTTGTTATATTAAAAGACATCTCTTCCGGGTAACCTTGTTTAATGTGTTAATTACGTAACGCTAATTAATATAAGCAAAATATGATAATGATAACGGTAACAATATGTTCAATTAATTAAATAAATGATGGAACAAAAACATAATAATCAGTTATGATAAAAAACCGGAAAAAGGAAAAAGTTATAAGTAAGTACTAGTGTTTAAAATAGCGCTTTTCCTTTCATTCTATCTATACAACAATTATGTAATAGTATAAACACAAAAATAACAAGGAAAAATGTTACGACTATCTTGTGTTCATTTTTCTTTAAAGGCTACAAAAAATGTCAGTGCGCATAATAAACACACGAGCTGATGAGGTCCACCGCAAAGAAGACGATCGAATTAAATGGTTAGTGAGGCGTGAAAACCCTGACAACTGGAAAAAAAATAAGAAAAAAAAGAGAAAGAAGGAGATTATTAATACACTGTGAGATGACTGAAGGACGCACAAAGTTTGCATATACAAATGCCACAAGTAAAAAGTCGCCATTTTGTTTCCAGAAATGTATCTTTTACCTTGCAAACTAATCTATCTTCACACTCGGAATAGTGCATAAATACTAAGCAATATTTACATTTGGATAAACAGTTAACAAGAAAATTGGCTCATGTTCGTGGTCTCCAACCAGTAATTAAATAAAACAGAAAAAATAAAAAGTCATCAAAAATAACAAAAAAAATATAACAAAAAGATTTTACATTACTACCTAAAGAGTAAAAAAACTCATAAATATGACATTATTTCTGATAAACGTTCCATTTTTAAATCACGGATTTAACAGTAAAATCCGAGTAATTTATTTACCGTTATTTTAATTCCCAAAGAGATAGTTATCATTATCTTAAGCCACGTCTATTTTCTCAAGCAGCGTGATGTTTTATGTCTTATGTATGTAAACTGTTTTCTTTTAAAATTATATTATAGACTACTGCAGAATAATGTAAAATTAAATTAATTTTATTTTGCAAGAAACATGGTACTAATGTGCTTGTGCTCAACTGAACAAAATGAGGGTGTACTGAATTGGGTAGTTTCCTAGCTCAAAGATAAATAATGAAATTCAGATTATTAAATAAACACAGTTCTAAAGTGATAAGAAACTATTTAACTTTTTTATTAATTTTAATAAAGAAAAATGTAATAATAAGTGCGACATTTTATCACGTTTTTCTACGACGTCACAGTTGCTTTTTCATACAAATTCCATAGTAATTTCGTGTTTTGACGTTAGGTAAAAAGTAACTGATTTGACTAGTCGGAAACTACCCTATTCGGTTATGACTTTAACACAATTTTTTTATGAGTAAACAAGAACAACTTGCATATCTATTGTTGCCGTATAGTGTAGGCTAAGTAAGCGTCTTTTTGAAAAATCACATTCGGATGTGAGTTCTGTTAAAAAAACCTGGTAAAGAAATGAGATAATTTATGAAATAGGTCCTAATACAAAATTGTTACGGTAGAGCGGAGTCTCCTAATACAAGCATATGCCTGCTTAAAAGGAGATTCCAACCCTTACTTAATGCTATGTGTACCAAATGTTACTGCAATAAACATTTTTTATTTTTTTTAAGATTTTGTTTTCAAAAAGACGCTCTTAAGTACTTGTTTTTTTTTAAGGCGACAATTTGTCCTAGCTTACGTTCTCTATACATCTCAACTGAATTACTTTTTTGTATATATACTTAGATTGCACATTATGAATAAAACATCTCTATCTATAAATTACAATAACAGCTTCTTTATAAAAGCCTGCCTCTTTTTTGTATGTTTAGTTGATATAACAGTCGTCTACAGAAAATTGAGCACTTAAGTACGAACAGTGAAAAAAGTTTTAGTACCTAGGTAGGTACTGAATGATACATATATGTTTATAGATTTCAGAATAAGGATATGCGAGTTTATTGATAAAGTAAATATTAGCGTAATGAATAGTATTAATAGACACACACATTAAAATATACACAAGTACAGACTTAACAGACGATGGAATTTGGTACAAATTACGTAATTTTCAATTACTTTTTCACGCCCAAATAATTTGAGTGTAATAAGACTGAGTTTTTCTTCGATAACTTTACATTTTGAACTTGATATAGAGCAGGGTCTTGAAGTAGAAGTAGTTTCAATTTTAACCAGCGTGTGATTTTAGGTTTTTCTGAATAAAATCACTTTAGAATAATGTCATTAAAATTTGGCAAAAATGCGCTTACGAGGTTTTGAAAACACATACAAAAATGAACTACAAAGTCAATCGTCTGCAAAGTCTTTAAAATAGATCGAAGGCACAGATGTAAACGTATGAGGTAAGAAAACTTTAAACATAGTTACATATTATTTGGGCCGTATCTCCCTAGAACACAATGGAGGCACAACAGCGATCGCGCCACTTACAAAATGAATGCAGTTGGCACTTGGTGTCATGAGATGATAGCCTTTATATAAGTACTGCAAAATGGTGCCCAGTGAGACAGGGCCCTAAAGATAAGAGTATACGTACTTAACATTAGAAGCATTCAGTATAAGACAGCAAAGCTTTACAAGTAAGTAATACAATGTTATATAAACAGAAAATCTTAAGTACATTAAAGTCATGCATTGATACAAAAAGTAGTCTAGGTTATTGTAACATTAAAAATGAATAATAACATGTTTGCTAGATACTTTTGATGAAATAGGGAAAAACTACAGTAGATTTATAAATGACATATTGTCAAGAGACACCGTACAAAATCAGCGTATAATAAACTTTTTCTACCCGATTGCAAATTGTCTACATACTATTGGAAATCTATTCACTCTTACGAATAAAAAACCCTTTGGTTGACCTTGCACTTGAAATATACCGAATGAAAAACAATCTATCACAGAGAAAAAACGTCGTATTATGGCTAATCTTTTATGTCTCACAGAATTCTCTAGAGGGAAAAAACGTATTGTTCTGTCGAGAACGTGATCTTTGTCAAATCGCTCTTAAAACTATTAACTTTTTCTCAACACCGCAAACAAGCTCAATTTCTTTTATAATTGAGGCAATAATAGGACAATTAGATCGGATTAAATCTGGTTTATGTAACAACGTTTTAGTATAAAGATACTTTTTACGAAATAGAGTAAAGAGGAAGACATTTCAATAGTAGTAAAGAAAATTCTCACAGTTGTAATTATTGCTTATTGTTTAAGTATATGTACTTATTTTAAGGTTTCGGTAGACCAAAACCAGGTCCAAAGCAGCGATGTTGTATAGTTTCTTGCATACAATATGCGTGGAACCCGCACTCAAACTGCTTCTCACCTGCTTCTGATGTGCCGAAGCCTCTAGTGCGCGACAAGTCTTACAACGCAATAACCGTTTATCGGAACCTGAAATGAAGCGACAATGGCTGCGTTCAGTTATCAGCGTCTGAACGATTTCACACCTATACCTACAGCGTGTGAGTGACATCGTAACGAACACTGAGGGGGATGATTCAGATCATGATTCTGAGTTATCAAGTTGAATTTTCCGGCGCAAAATTCATGATTTATTTTCAATTCTCTTTGTCACCAGTTTAAGGTCTTTTATACGGACGATTAGGTCTTACCACGATGACAAAGAACGCCAACATTTTCATGAAACCTCAAAGAATTTCTTGTCTCGGTTTCCTGGCTTTGTGCGCAGCTAGCATTATTGTATGCTTAGATCAGATAGGGGTTATGATTCAAGACCTTTATCCAGATTTCCGAAGCGGATTCTTGCAATATATAGGCGAACAACTTGATTTTCACTTTTATCTCATTAGTATTCTAGCTACATCAACAAGTTATTTCTTATGACCAAATTTTATTGTTTACAAAAGATTTCTACAATTTCTAACAATCTCTCTCGATGAGGTCAGTTTTTAGTTTATAGTACGCACATGTTTGTGTGATATTTTTCAATAAGCTCAATATATGAGCCACAAGATTGATTTTAGCGTAAGCATTGATAGAGGCGCTGCGCAAACAGCGAAGCGTACTTAGACCATAAAATAAAAGAGTAGAAGACTCTTTTTGCTTTACATTATTGTCGTACAATAGTGAGGTCTATTTTTCTTTCTACTTGGCACTGTTGGACGCGTGGGATCGTATACTATGACATCTGCCGAATTGGCACGATCTACTCTGAACGGCGCGCGTGTATCAAGTTTGATCATTTTTTTAAGAAGCAAGTCTCTACTTGCCCCTCCGGCAGGAAATAGGCGTGAGTTTATGTGAACCCATCTCGTTATAAGTTGAATAGTAGGTATAATATGAAGTGTTCGTCGTCTGCACAGCGCCATAATGATGGATTGGCAAATCTCTTCACCACAATAACATGCCAACGATCAACGTTGGAACAATCACGACGAAGAAAATAGCAGCGTATCAAAGCCTACGTTAAAATAATCAGTTGTTTGATAAGGCTCTATGGATTATGTGAAGTTCTTCCATTTATCACCATGTTTTAATGATATTTCGACATTATGTGCGTTGTCGATATGTTCAATAAACTAAGCTCAAGACACATAGACGCCGCAGCGGGAACATTACAGAGACCGAGGGAACTCATTTTTGTAAGGTTCGAGAACATCCGGCCACATGAAAATCGGATCCAAATCGGGGCCGCTTCTGTGTGTCTTGAGCTTCAGTTACATACAGGGTGTTAGTGACATCGTAACGAATACTAAGGGGGTTATTCAGGGGTTGCATTTCTTCGAGGCAATGACGTCATAAATAGTCTGAAGCAGACGTATAAGGCCAATGTATTCAGACCACGTGTCGGACGACGCTCAGTGGGTAGGCCCGCTACAAGGTGGACCGACGATCTGGTGAAGGTCGCGGGAATCCGTTGGATGCGGGCAGCGCAGGACCGATCGTCGTGGAGATCCTTGGGGAAGGCCTATGCCCAGCAGTGGGCGTCGTACGGCTGATGATGATGATTCAGACCATGGTTCTGAGTTATTGAATTATCCCTCTCAGTATTCGTTACGATGTCACTTACATCCTGTATTATTACACGTACTAGCTCACCCCCGTTGGCTCGCCCCTTATTACATGGGACTTAAACATAGCTGACGAGGAGTGGGTGTGTATACTATACATCTCTGCCTACCCCTTCGGGGACACAGGCGTGATGCAATGTTATGCTATGTTACTAGCTCACTATTACATCCAAACATGAAATCAAGATGAGAAAATACACATAATATTTGGCGGAATCACAAAGTCCCATCTATAGTGTGGGCTTAAACTTACGGCTTTAGATACAAACAGCCTGGTAGCATTAGCGTAAAGTTAAAGTTTGTCAACAATACTTAAAAGAGAGACTTTCGTATTAAATAGATTCTTATATAAACATTTTGTTTTTTTTTTATTTCCTCTGAATTGGACCTAGTTCTGCAGAACGTTCCATTCCAAAGAGAGGTCAAACTGAGATAAATGCATTTTTGTGTTTGAGTGGTGTTCTTCTTGGTTACAACAAAACAATACATCTGTCAGAAACTTAACGAAGTCAAGCCTCTATGGTATAAAGATCATTGCTTTATTTAATGCGTATAAAATCTTCATCATCGCATCTCTTTTCTTTTTTATAGGTAGGTATTCTTTATTTTAAATGTTTCAGGAAAGTCTTTTAACACAAAGTTTGAACAAGAATAGCACACCCTGCTTTTTTTAACAACCCGATGTAAACCACTAACCGATTTCACTTCAGTACCAATGCCTATACAAGCCAAGTGACAACACTATACAACAATTTCCCTTAGGGCCCTCCTAATGCAAAATTCGGAATTCGAATATTTTCACCACGACTTAATTTTGCGGAGACAGCAGCTTTATTGGTATCATATTATTATCACATGCTATAACCGCTCTATTGTCACGTCGTACCGATATTATTTCAATGTAAGTACTGTGTTGTCAGGAGGTATCATGTACCCTCACTCTGAAGTCTACAAAAAGAAAAGAAGAAGAAGAAAAAGAAGAAGAAGAAGAAGTGTGAAGTCTAGTCACGTAAACCGCACATCACGCGCACACGGTCAATGAGGGAATTTCCAATCGACGTTCCCCAAACACACGATAGATGGCGTTGTTCACCTTTAACGTGATAATTACCTATTTTCTCATTGCTGGGGCATTTAATTATTCAAAAATGTAATGTAATGGCAGAAGCATATATAACACTAATTGTTGCTTGATATTTGGATCACATTATATATAGAATGATGTTGCTACCTATATTGCTTCTCTTTATTTTGATGAGAATAATAATAGGTGGAAGTTGGAATTGTACCTTGGTGTATTAAAAGGGTCATCATATACCCAATAAGTGTAAAAATATAACACAAAATAATATGCTTGTTTACTCAAATAGTATGAGAAACTGTCAAAATTTAAGAACACTCAACAGTAATGACACCTGATGGGAGAAATAGACAGTTTTTATCCGCATGACGTGCAGTTAACGTAGACAGTAGGCTTAATTCGTGCGAATCGACTAGAAAACTCGCTGATATGCAACCCGATTGATGTGAGGTTTCTAGTTAATTTCCACGGGTTAAAAGATAAGTGCTGTAAATGGGATTTCCATCTGTGTAGGGAAACTGTTGCCATGTTTCCGTTGCCACCTGCTTGTGATCAGTCACCGCACGTCAATCTTCCCTACCTCTACTTAGACTAAACCTACGATGGAACTTGAATCCCTTCTTCTTTTCCTTTTCCTCCCCTGGTTTTGCTTCCATAAGATTATCCGCGCTTTTGGCAACTTGGACGCTCTTTCTTCTGTTCTTCATAGACTTGACCAGCTTATAGAACTTGCCTTTCTTTTTCGTGGGGTCCGTTGCGAGGTCCGGCACGTCCTCTTCTACTTCCACGCTGAACTCTGATGATATGTCTCCCAAGTCTTCTACGCTGTGGCTTACTTCCTTAGGCTGTGGCACTTCTAGTTTCGCTTTGGATGTAACCGGTTTCTGCTCTTGTGGCGGCGGCGGCGCGTCTGGGTCTATACACTGTAACCAAACACATTATCTTTTAATGCATACTAATTAACATAATATAAGCTGAGACAGACCTCTGCGAAAACGAGATAGCATAGGGAGCTGATAATTAACCACCTATCGCTTTGGTCTAAAAGACAGCTGAAAGGTGTGGGTACTTAGTTCATCTTGCGATAGATGTAACTCTGACTACCCTAATTGGCATATAGTCGTGAGCTTATGTATATGTAAGTAGATGATGTTATGTAAAATTGACGATTCAAAGTGTAACTATGTTACCTATTGAATAAAGATATTTTTGAATTTGAATTTTGAATAAGATATAGCCTATGCCTTGAAGACTCAAGAAAAGACCCGCGTCACTTCTACAAAGAATGCGATTATAGAGCTCGATAGCTTAAGAAAACTGACACGAATGTACAGTATCCTGAACGTGTTTTATTACGTTAGGCCCCACACGGTTAAAATAAAGTTGGTAACCTCCAACTTGATCCCCAACACAATGCCCGAATCGATACCAACGCGTGAGTGCTTTACACATCCAATTCTGAGTTTCTGATTGGCTCATAATTTGGAATGTCTACTATTATCACTGTATTGTTTACCAACTACTATTTCACTGATACTGACACTTAGTACTTGTAGTTGTACGAAGTTAGCGAACTGCCAGAAACTACTAGTAAGTACGATACGGAGCGAAGCTTGATAACTACTAACAAGCTACAAGGAAATTGTCTTTCAGTTTTACTCGTAGTTAGTTAACAAACGAAGAGTAGTTAATAAAGTCAAAATAAAGAGAAGTAATATAGGTAGCAACATGATTCTATATCATATCTGATCCAAATATCAAGCAACAATTATTTTTATATACGCCTCTGCCAATAGGACAGGTGGAGGACTGGAGTCCTAGTACGGCTTTGAAATAGACTACTTACTCTGGGTGTCATCCCACTCGCGTCAGACAGAGTACCTACTGCGAGGCGGAAGGCAAGAGGGAAACCACTCCCATATTTTCCCCTAAAAAGTAGCATGGAGATTGCTACACCGACAAGAGCGTGGCTCTTAAATTAGTGATGACGATGCCTCTGTCATTACATTATATTTTTAAATTATTATGTACCCGAACAATGAGAAAAGTTTGTTTTACATAATTATATGGATATTTGGTCACTTTTGTATTGAATCAATCAATCAATAATTCGTTAGTGCACAAAAACACAAACTCAAGATGTCCTGTACATGAGTACTTGTACATGTGTACAGACGAGAAATAAGCACAATAGGCGGCCTTATTACTGAACAGCAATTTCTGCCAGGCAACCTTAGGGTGAAAATAAGCTTATGCATTGGAGCGCTGGATGGGCCAATACAAAGTAATTTTTGTATTAAAATACTTCTCTTACTTTTGTTTAAACAATAGAGGAAAGTCATTTAAGGTAATAAAATCGATGAAAATACTTAAGCGAGTTTGCTGAATTAAGTAAATTCGTTTGTAATGGTATGCCCAAAAAGTTGAAAAGCGATTGGAAGCTCAAAGAAGCCATTCCATTGGTAATATAATTAGATTCCGCGGGCTCGTCTTCGTGAAATTGTGAAAGCCTGCTTAAACTACTTAGGTCGGAAATAAATTGTTCCAAATGAAAATTACTCAATTTCATTGCTTAATTTCATCAAACATTGGTGAGTGCGAAAAATAACTTAAGAGAATCAAATATTTCTAATTATTTCGGGTAAAAATGTAGTCGCGACGCCAAGTAGGTTATTTTGCTTAATTATGTAGTAGGTACCTACTTTGAATAAATATTCGGTCTTCTTCTATCGTATAGGTTGTGAGGTGGAGTACCAACCTCATTAACGTTGTCAGGGTTACTACTGCGCCGCCAAAGGCCCCTGACATGGCTCATGTAACGACTACTTACTTACATCAGTAAGTAGTCGGGACGAACGGCATAACGTGCCTTCCGAAGCACGGATCATCTTACTTTCGGACAATCTGGTGATCAGCTAGTAATTTGCTAACCAAACTAGGGACCACAAAGTAATTTTTGTGATATGTCCCCACCGGGAATCGAACCCGGGACCTCCGGCTCGCGAACCCAACGCTCAACCTCTGGACCACCGAGTCCGTTATTTTTTCACGTTGTCCGTTACATTTCTTATTTAATTATTGTATTGTAAGATAAATATACTTACATCCTCCAAAGAGATCCTGTAGGGCGGGACCTGTTCTGGGTGCCGCCAAGGTTTGTAGTAGGGATGGTCGGTGAGCGCCTTCCAGCCGGGGTATTTACGAGCGGCTGCCTGTAGCTGGTGGACTAAACGAGGCGCCAGCTGGGCAGTTACCCTGAAAAGAGGTTTGTAAATGTTCGATAGATGGAATAGGATAGAATCGCCCGACCCAATCTCGACTGATACATCACTATGGTAATGAACGTCACAACACTGACTCCTGTACTTTAACAGATGTAACTCGTTACCGCGCATTGAAGCTATTGTAAAATATTACTTATCTTTATTGAAATATAGATAACTGATACTAATTGTCTGAAATATTCATTCTGTCTAGTACATAAACAAGCAAGGGTAAAGAGAGACTATGGAATTCCATTTGCTGCGATCATGACACACATTCATCAAAAAATTTAGAATAAAAAAAAATAGACAGTTCCTTCTATATACAGCGCCTAGCTACTGCTGCCAAATGTTTACATACATACATAAAATCACCTATTTGGGTAGGCAGAGATCACGGAATTCAACTTTCCTGACACACCACTTTCTCTTATTGAAAGACTTCAGGTACGCTCGCCGACTGATGAGATTGGATTCTACCTACTCCACTCCAATCTCATCAGTCATCCCGTGATCATGGCATTTGCAACAGTGTCGAAATATCGGGAGTCTCATATCCCTATTTTAAATGCGGTAAGTACCCGTTATTATGTGTTTTAATTCTGGAACTGATCGCGGTATGTACTCCTAGACCTTCCTTTTCCAACCCTACCTCTTACACCAGCATCATATTTTTATTATTCTCTTCATAATTTTCATTCATTCTCTTTACATATCCGAACCATAGGTGCATCCCTTTCTCATTTCTCGTCACGATATTGATAAAAAATTGACTACACAAAATTTTATGACTGCACCACTTTACCTTTTTCCGTTCTCACCAAAACAGCTATGGATAAATACCCGTGCACATACATTGGCATATTTGCAATCGATATACCGAACACTTGAAACTTATCAATATTGGATTAAATACTTAGTGCACACGCAATGCCTATAACGGCATGTAGGTATTATAGTTGGTTACGTTTATAAAAGCATGCTTATCTGCATTAGGCATATCTCAGCATATTATTTTTGTCAGCCCGACCTGGAGCCATAACTTACAATTATGCTGACGTGCGTTGAATCTGGCCCTACATTCACTGCTAAGATCGGTAACGTCAGCCATATAAGAGCGCATCTTAGGCGCTTCTAAATTGGACACTTATCGCCATAGGCAAATACGGCTGGAGGGATATATATTATATTTATCAGCCGAAGTAGCCAAGTTGGTAGAACGCTTGCCTCTCACTTTGAGGTCGCAGGTCGGACTCCAGCACAGGCCTAAACCAATGATAGTCGAATTTGTTTTCGACTTCATGTTTGGATCATAAATGATTAGCACATGTAAAGGAAAACATCGTGAGGAAACCCACATTCCCGAGAAATGCATTTTCGGAGGTATGTGACCTAACCTATATTGGGCTGGTTTTCCCTTAGCGGGTTAGAAGGTCAGACAGACACAGTGACTACAGGACAGTGACTAAGTTTATGTGTGTTTAAGTTTGTTTCCGTGTGTGGTTGTGTCCGTAAGTTTATGTTTATGTGTATACATGAACATACCTGTTAACAAGCCAAGCAGGCAAGGCGCCACGGGGATCAGATCTTGAGACATATCCCAACCAGCTGCCATTCTTCTGTGGACGAGATCGCACCACGAACCCCGTCAGCAGAGATATAGCTCTGTGGAATAATACACAATCATGATGTTATGTTTTTTTTTATGGAAAAACGGTCTTTGTCGCTATCGCCTAACCTAATCTGTATTGGGCTGGTTTTGGGAGTTCAGACACGCTTGGTAGATCAGACCGGGAGTCCCTTCTGTAAAAAACCGGACCTGACAAATCTTCAGGTTAGGTGAGAGGACTCTATGAAAACAGGATAAAGCTAGAGAGATGATGATTGTCGCTAGCGCCTAAGTTCTGGACGCTTCTCTACGGCTAAATATTCCTAGATACCCTGAGCCGAGATTCGCGCTAACCTGAATAACTTGAATAGGGTAAGAAACCTCGGCGCTCCCCGTTTTTAATACGATAACACCACTAATTAAAACACATAATAACGGGTTCTTACCGCGTTTAAATGGGGATATGAGACTCCCGATATTTCGACACTGTTGCAAGTGCCATGATCACGCCGCGTAAACTTAAAACAATGGGTAACACCACTACCACCACCTCATCACCTTATGATCATTTCAACGAACATCCGTTTTGTTTTTTTTTTGTAATTGTTTTATGAACGTCCTTTGATAATAAACTATTTCTATTCTATTTTATAAGGGGAGTAAAAAAATAAACGCTTATGGATGGGAGCTCTTCAACCACGTGCTTCCTTGCCATCCAGTCGAGGATAAAAAAATATCTACTCTGTAATCTCCATTCTTTTGATTCCATTTATTACTATACTTTGTGCAATAAGTAGATAAAAATAACGTGTCTAACGGCCTCCGTGGTCTAGTGGTTGAGCGTTGGACTCACGATCCGGAGGTCCGGGGTTCGAATCCCGGTGGGGACATATCACAAAAATCACTTTCTGATCCCTAGTTTGGTTAGGACATTACAGGCTGATCACCTGATTGTCCGAAAGACGATCCGTACTTCGGAAGGCACGTTAAGCCGTTGGCCCCGGTTACTACTTACTGATGTAAGTATGTAATCGTTACTTGAGTCATGTCAGAGGCCTATGGCGGCTCAATAATAACCCTGACACCAGGATTGTTGAGATTGATCCACCTCACAGCCCACACGATAGAAGAAGAAGAAAGCGTGTTTGGCGAAACTCTGCATTGTAACTTGTCCAAACCAATTACGTTTGCTGTTCCATAACCGCCCATGAACTAGAAATTATATCTAAACCCTCTCACCGACGGATCATGCCGCTTACATATACAGCCTATATACGTCCCATTGCTGGGCACAGGCCTCCCCTCAATCAACCGGAGGGGATATGGAGCATACTCCACCACGCTGCTCCACTGCGGGTTGGTGGAGGTGTTTTTACGGCTAATAGCCGGGACCAACGGCTTAACGTGCCCTCCGAAGCACGGAATCATCTTACTTTTTCGAACAATCAGGTGATTCAAGCCTGAAAACTCCTTACCAAACAAATGACAGTCTCACAAAGTGATTTCGACAATGTTCCCATCGGGAATCGAACCCGGACCTCCAGATCGTGAGCCTAACGCTCTAACCACCAGACCACGGAGGCTGTTAATAAAAACCAATTACGTTTGCTGTTCCATAACCGCCCATGAACTAGTGGGGTAGCTGCAATTAACAAATTATATCTAAACCCTCTCACCGACGGATCATGACGCTTAACGTGATCTAATTCCGCTCACCCCCAATAACACGATTAGCTTCGTAATTACTGCCGGGTGAAACCGCTATTAGTCGGTATATCTGGTATTACAGTTCTTGTTTATAATTGTTTAAAGGTCTACGGGGCTTAAAAGCGTACATAATTAATTCCAGGATGTTTTAGAGACACATCAAAAGTACTCTAAACCGGTGAGCATGCAGAAGTGGAAGAAGGAAAAATGGTGTATCAGGATCGTAGTAAGTGGAATTCTGTGGTGTCTGCTTATATATATATATTCCAAAGTATGTATAGTTTAGTGTGTAGTAAATCCGATTCATTCCTTTACTTATACAGGGTGTTAGTGACATCGTAACGAAAACTTTGAGGGATGATTGAAACCATGATTCTGAGTTCATATCAAGTGGAATTCTGAATTTAAAAAAAACACAAAAATTTTCGGGTAGGTAGTACATAATTTCAATACATTATGGGGAAATTGGGAAATCGTCTAACGTAATCGAGAGCCTTTACAAAAGTGGCTGTCCTTTGTCGTATGTAGGCATATAACTAACATTCTCTGTTAGGTACGGTTAGCCAGTAGGCCTAGATTATGTTTTTCCATTTGCCATTATCCTGCGTAACACGGAACATACTTTTCCTCTTATTCCAGTTTCAATAATCGTTCGAAACAAGCGCGTTGGTTAATGGTAGACCGCCAACCTTTTTAAGTACCAATTTAACGGTATATTTTCCCCCTGAAAAGAATTATCCCGTTTTTCACCGGGTCCTCTTACCTAACCTGAAGATTTGACAGGTCCGGTTTTTTACAGAAGCGACTGCCTGTCCGACCTTCCAACCCGAAGGGAAAACCAGTCCAATACAGGTTAGATCACAGATCACATACCTCCGTAAAAGCATTTCTCGGGAATGTGGGATTCCTCACGACGTTTTCCTTCACCACTGAGCACATGATAATCATTTATGATCCAAACATGAATTCGAAAACAAATTCGACAATAATTGGTTTAGGCCTGTGCTGGATTCGAACCTGCGACCTCAAAGTGAAAGTATAGGATTAAAATAATTAAAAAAAAATACATGAATAGAACAGGAATTTTGCGACGGGAAATTCCGCTTGATATTCATTCAGAATCATGGTCTGAATCGTCCCCTTCAGTATTCGTTATGATGTCACTAACACCCTGTATAAGTAAAGGAATGAATCGGATTTGGAATACAAAACTTTTTTTACGTGACTTATTGTAGATTTGCCAATGGCATTATTTTGTGCCAAGTTGAACTCGAACCATAGCTCAGAGTATCGTCTGAGAAGATTATAAGTATTTGAAATAATCAATACCGAACTCATACTCTTTCACCGAGTGAAAGCCGTTAGCGCTCCCCATATGTCCAACCAAGTAGTTAACACCACATGCGACACCCCGTCAAAAAAGAAACTTAATAGATGATAGGTACAGGACCAGTCCTGAAAAATACGAAAGACTACATCGAAATACTCGGCAAAAACATTGCTATTATTTCGAACCGGAATCCGGACGTCTTGAGTTCATATCTCGGTGGGGGACATACTAAATTACTAATGTATATATGTAGTCGTTACACGTGTCATGTCAGTTGATAAAGTTGGTAATCCACCTCACAACCCACACGATAGAAGAAGAAGAAGGTATAATTATTTCATTATTATTATTGCGTATGGCAGACAAAAATAAAATATCCTGGGTGGATCATATATCCAGCTAAAAGCTCTCCTAACCAAGCCTAACCTAATTATTTCATGAAAAAAATTGTACTGGGCTAAACGAGAAAAAACTAGCCTAACTACTCTGACTAGATCGGACTTCCAATAAAAAGGACCCGACTCACTCAGCGTATTAAGCCGCGCTTCGAGAGTCTCCCACTCTATAATCACTTGAGTAATCAAAGGCGACTCAATTCCTAGGAGCTAGTGCTATGATCACTCGGCTGAATTAAATCCTGATAATACTTCTCACCAAAGAAATTGAAACACCTCAGAATTTTGTTCAACAAAACACAAGTTTATTTTTTTTGAATTCGAATTTGGAACATTGATATTTAGCACTGCGAAGTGGTATTTATTTTTTATTCCTGATAATTGAGTAAGTAGTTTCCTAGGTCAAAGATAAATTATGAAATTCTGGTTCCTAAACACAGACAGATTTAAAGGTGACAAAAAACGTTTTCTTCTTTTTAACTTATTTATGAATTATAATAAAGAAAAGTAATAATAAGTACGAAATTTTGTCACGTTTTTCCATGACGTCACAGGCTGCTTTTTCATACAAATTCCATAATAATTTCGTGTTCTGACGTTTAGTAAAAAGTAGCTGATTTGCGCTGTAAGTATAGATTTATTTTCTCCTTGCTTGAGTACATAATTAGTCAAAAATGTAATGTAATGGTGAAGGTATATATAAGAATAATTGAATTATTGCTTGATATTTAGATAGTAAGTATAGAAGTATGTTGCTACCTACATTGCTTCTCTATATTTTGATCAGATTAATAATGGTTGGAAGATGTGTTGTGCCTGTAATAACAAGGGTCATTTATACCCAAAAACAAAGATAAAAGATGTCCGGTATCGATGAAAATAGAAGGTTAAAGAAGGTTAAACTCTGTACACCGCCATCTATTTGTTTTGGGGAAGTTAGCCTGGAAATACATTGTTTTAAGTTTACGCGGTTATTATCATAATTAAGGAGTCTCATATCCCTGATTTAAACGCGGTAAGAACCCGTCACTTTGTGTTTTAATTAGCCTGGAAAGTCGATCATTATTGGTTAACTTATATAGTTAAGTAAGTACAAAAGTGTTCTCTCAACATTAATCTGATCAACTTACTTTGTTGAGCAGCGTTCAGTACAAACAAGTTAGGTTAGTTCCTTACGTTATCGTTTTAACATATCACCGCTGAAGTTCTCTACAAGTTTCCAACTTTACCTGAGACATCCGAGCACGCTAGACCAGACTGAGGTGTCGATATATGCAGAAACTCAACGATAGATTACTTTAAAACTTTGGCTCATCTATAAGCACTAATAACAGAATGAACCTCACGTGTTTAAAAGTACGACGCAACGTTATTATTTTTAATTACTGATAGATAGCGAATGTGCTTCCTCTTATTAAGAATAGAATATAAATTATTTATTATATAAGGATGCCACACACAAAGACAATAACATCACTTAAATTTTTTCACAAAACAATTACAAAAAGCAAGTTATTAAGTGTTAACTAGACACTGCACCAGCTCCTTATCAGGTATTGAACTCACGCATAAAAGGTGTCTAACAATAACACCCTTTTCGGTTCATGAGTAACAATATCCCCTATAGGGGTAGTCTTAGTCAGATTTTAAGAGCCGTGGTAGCCAAGTTGGTACGCTTGCCTCTCATTTTGAGGTAACAGGTTCGAATCAGCACAGCAATGATTGTCGAATTTGTTTTCGACTTCATGTTTGGATCATAAAGGATTATCACGTGCTCAGTGGTCAAAGAAAACATCGTGAGGAAACCCACATTCCCGAGAAATGCATTTGCGGAGGTATGTGGCCTAACCTGTATTAGGCTGGTTTTTCCTTCGCGGGTTGGAAGGTCAGACAGGCAGTCGCTTTTGTAAAAAACCGGATCTGTAAAATTTTCAGGTTACAGAACAGCACAATAGGCGGCCTTATTGCTCATGCCTTGTTCCCTCAATCAGCGCTTATCGCTATCGACCCACTAGGGTCGATTAATTCTTTCAAATATTTTTTCCCTCAGACGACGCAATGAGCCGAGGTTCGCGCCCAACTCAACGGGCACCCTCAGGGCTGTTGTCTTAAAATGTTATACCGGGTGAGACCCTTCAGCGCTCCCCGTTTGTCCGGCCAAGTAGTTAATGCCACCTGCGGCAAATCTACAATAAGTCACGTCAAAAAAAAGGTCATGCCTTGATTAGCTATTGAGTAGCCAATGTCGATTGTAACTTAATATTCTATCCGCTAATACCTCAAGTCGTGTGCCAACTTAATGGAATCGCGTTTGAGCCTTCGACAAATATAGCAGGAATCTGCAGATGGAAGAGAAAGGCGTAGACAATTGAACACGTCACGCTGACGTCATTAATCGCAGACGGAGATGGCTCGAAGGGCCAAGGTCGATACGGGCCGGTGCACACTATCTTATCTAATCAGTGGAGTGGCGCAAATTGACAAAATGGACTAATGACTCGTGACAGACTGTGAGACCTCGCTCCATATTGTCACGCGTTCAATCCACACTAGATAATAGACGCGGTCAGCATTTCCTCCCTTTCCGCTTCAGTAAATAGCGTAGGAACTTTCCAAAGCTCCTCTGAAGAATCGTGCAAGAATTACAGACCCTAACTCGTATCGTTGGAAGGAAACATGCCCCAAGTTTTGGGTAATGCTTGTAAATTGTGAACTTTTATCCGTTTAGTTAGTGTAGTTAATATGAAAATATGTTTCAACTTTCTCTTTTCTTGGAATAAGCGTAGACGGAATATTAAAGCAGCAACCTTGTAGAAAAGAAAAAGGGAGAACTTAAGACAATAAGCATAAAAGATGTAAAGATCCACTGTTTATTTGGGATGTTATTTGTAATAGTAGTTTTTTTTAAATAAAATAGGCTCGTGTTTAACCGCTATCTCCCCTGATGGCAAGTGACGATATCGTCTAGGATGGATTACGCTTACCTAGCACTAGCAAATGCCTGTGCACTCTAGCCATAAAGACTCCCAGATTATAACGAATTGCAAAAACAGACGACGGCAGACAGTTCCAGTTTGCTGTTCGCATCAAAAAGGAAGAGACAAATCGTTTAGTGCGAATTAGTGGCAATAGAAATACTCTTTATTTGCTTTTGAAAAGGGTACATTAATAGATGGATTGAGGGCTGATTGATCCGGTTGATTGAGGGGAGGCCTGTGCCCAGCAGTGGGACGTATATAGGCAGTTAATGTAATAGACGGATGTTCATAAAAGTCCCTCCTTACACATTCACAGAATAAGAAGGGGAGTAAGGGGAGAACGGAAAGAACACCTATATCCGGCCCAACTGCCAACCTCACCTGCGCGTGTCGGTGCTTCATTATGAGTCGCTGGCGGCGGTGTCCACTGGACGCCGCGGTGCTCCCTGCTAGATAACGGACGAGGCTCTGGCGACCGAGCAATGGCGGTATAACCATACCACCGGTCGGGCAACCGACCGTAGAGGCAACAGCGTCCTTGGAGTTTAAATAACTTCAAAAATGTCTAGGGCAGAAGGCAACGGGAAACCACTGCTTCTATTTTCCCAAGAGAGTCAGCATGAAGGGTCCTCGCAACCCTGATGCTGACCACGATCCTCAGATATGAGTAAGTAAGCAAGTATAGATATAAGTGATGTTATTGTCTTGTCTTTGTGTGTGGCGTCCTTTTATAATAAACAATTTCTATTCTATTCTATTCTATATGAGGGACCGACCCAAGAGAGAGACACATTCACAATATAATTATATGCCTGCCGACGTCTAGTTGTCCTTTTTTTTTTTTTTTTTTTTTTTTTTTGACGTGACTTATTGTAGATTTGCCGCAGATGGCATTAACTACTTGGCCGGACAAATGGGGAGCGCTGAAGGCTCTCACCCGGTACAACGTTTAAGACAACAGGCCTGAGGGTGCCCAGTTGGGCGCGAACCTCGGCTCAGGGCGTCGTCTGAGAGGAAAAATATTTGAAAGAATTAATCGACCCTAGTGGGTCGATAGCGATAAGCGCTGAATGAGGGAAATCGTCGACCACGCCGGCGGGGTCGGTATCGGGGTCCTGAAGTGTTTGGTGTCGCGAGCTGATTGGCTGCCTCTATGGCTAGAGTAATCGGGTCGTCGGGATCGTATATTACGTCCTTCGGACGCCGATACTTTTCAGTACCGTCCCTAAGCGGGATGTAATCGGAAGCCGCAACTACCAGGGGATTTGGGTGGTGCGGAGCAGAATCGAAAAAACGTTTGGAAGCTAATTTGAGCCATTGGGCAATGGTTGGCAGACCTAGGTCAATGTGCAGATTTTCATTGCGAAGGAACCACGGAGCTCCCGTGGCTTTCCGCATGAAACGATTTTGTATTACCTGTAGACGGTGGATTTGAGAGGGACTCGTATGAGCGAAAACTACCCCTGCATAGGTCATGATCGGACGGATGCATCTAGTTGTCCGTAGGTGGTATAGAGTAGGTGGAATTTGCGTCTGTATACATACATACATAAACTCACGCCTATTTCCCACCGGGGTAAGCAGAGACTATAGAATTCCATTTGCTTCGATCCTGACACACTTCTCTTGCTTGCTCCACATTCATCAATCGCTTCATACACGCACGCCGGTTCAGAGTAGATCGTATTAAACCTTTTCTAAGGACATCTCCAATTTTGTCATCGTAAGTCCTTCTCGGTCTTTCTCTGCCAGCCGTCCTATCAACTTTCGCTTTATATACCGTTTTGCAATTCTATTATCCTTCATCCGCTCTACGTGTCCAAACCAACATAACATTCCCTTCTCAATCTTAGTCACTTTATCGTCTTTTACACCACATCTCTGTCTTATCACACTGTTTCTCACTCTATCACTCAACTCTCATACCTCTCCTATCTCTCTTGCGTCTGTATAGTTTTTAATTATTGTGTGAATGAATAAACGTCTAAGTATCTATATCTAAATTAGTTAGCGCTAACTATATACCGTCTCCGCGTCGCGATAATACTTCAGCAAATAATTGAATACCCACGGGGAGTTAATTAAAACGATGTCAGTTACTAACAAGGGCAATGTGTTTCGATATCTACTTACTACAGTCTGTTAGATTACATCCTTTGGTTTGAAGGCTGTATCTATGAGAACTATGAAATATAATGTTTCTAAACTATTATCTATCCGAAAATACAGTGTTAGTGACATCGTAACAAAAACTTTCAGGGATGATTTGACGGTTGACATCAAGTTGAATTTTCCGTCGCCAAAGTATGTAAGTGAAAATAATTACCTAAAAAAACACTAAAACCTTCATGAATTTTCTGACAGGAAATTCCGCTTGATATCAACTCAGAATCATGGCCTGAATCATCCCTCAAATTTTTCGTTACGATGCCAGTAACTAAATTCAAGGTATTTTCGTAATTATTTTCAGTTACATACTTTTGCGACGGAAATTTCCACTTGATATCAATTCAGAATCACAGTCCGAATCAGCCCCATCAGTATTAGTTACTATGTCACTAACACCCTGTACACTACTGAAATCTTAAAACGTGTTCAGTTTTCACTAACACAGTTGGTTCGACTGTTATAGCCGGCGATACAGCTCATCCCTATCAAGTTGGTCTAACAGAAAGCTCGGTGAGGTGTGGTTGCTTAGTTCATCTCACGATGGATTAACACATTACTGTTATACATATTTGTGTTGATCTGAAATAAACGTTATATTATGATTATTTTTTATTATTATTAACCTCTGTCTGCCGCAGTAGTATAGTCGTGAGCTTCTATGTTATGTTGTTATACCTTGTAGCTACTTAATACTCGTTGACTAGCCTCTTAATTAAATTGTATTTTATTATCTAAAGCACTTATATTAAAAGCACCTGTTAATAAACGTATACTATTACCTACTTGATATAATAATAGAGTTATAGTCGACGTAAAATTACTGTGAACCAAACATCTGTTGAAGACAAAGCTTTATTGAATAAGCTATATTCTCAAGTTTCTATTCGCTTCATTGGGCGTATTATACTCGCCTTAACATTGTTCACTATTGCCTACAACAAAGAGATTTTGCTCCTTTGAATTTTCTGACAAGTTTTTTAAAACTTGAACACTGTTTTGTCGAGTGACTGAGCAAAGTCGAAAATCACTTTTTTATGCGTAAACAATTTGTTCTATCACCGCTTCGACATTATAATATACATTGGTGCTAATTTCTGCAGCCGCCATTTAATTTTATTTTAAGTTATACTGATTGACAGCTCTTAATTTAATTTCAATAAATTTTATGCTTGTCATTACCCGTCCCTTTCCTTTTCGGCGGATACGAAAATGACAGATATACTTAACTTAAAATAAAATTAGATGGTGTTTACAGGAATTAGCACGATTATTTGTACTTAATTGAAATAAGTTCTATATTTTATCTCGTAAACAGACAACTAAGTACTTTATCTCCTATCTAAGAACAGATTGTAAAAGCCAAGAGAATTGTCTGTCTCAAACGCAGCCCCAACGTCCAACCTGATTAGATCACAGTAACTTTGTTACCAGATACCAACTTAGAATCGCATTCAATGTGGGACTTGCCAGGCTACGTTCCCGAAAAAATATACAGATGGCGCTGTTTAGATATAACGTTAAAATTACCTATTTCCTCATTGCTTGGGGTAAGTACATAATTAATTATTCAAAAATATAATTGAATGGCAGAGGCATACATAAAATCATTGTTGCTTAATATTTATAATAAGAATTATGTTGCTAACTATATTGCTTTTCTTTAATTTGATCAGAATAATAAGGGGTGGAAGATTTGTTCTTCTTCTATCGTGTGGGTTGTGAGGTGGATGACCAACCTCATCTACTCTGGTGTCAGGGTTATTCTTGAGCCGCCAAAGGCCCTTGACGTGACTCAAGTAACGATTACGTACCGGCACCGGGCTTAACGTACTTTCCGAAGCACGGTTTTTTTTTGACGTGACTTATTGTAGATTTGCCGCAGATGGCATTAACTACTTGGCCGGACAAATGGGGAGCGCTGAAGGCTCTCACCCGGTACAATGTTTAAGACAACAGGCCTGAGGGTGCCCAGTAGGGCGCGAACCTCGGCTCAGGGCGTCGTCTGAGAGGAAAAATATTTGAAAGAATTAATCGACCCTAGTGGGTCGATAGCGATAAGCGCTGAATGAGGGAAATCGTCGACCACGCCGGCGGGGTCGGTATCGGGCTCCTGAAGTGTTTGGTGTCGCGAGCTGATTGGCTGCCTCTATGGCTAGAGTAATCGGGTCGTCGGGATCGTATATTACGTCCTTCGGACGCCGATACTTTTCAGTACCGTCCCTAAGCGGGAAGGTGATCAGCCTGCAATGTCCTAACCAAACTAGGGAACACAAAGTAACTTTTGTGATATGTTCCCACCGGGAATCGAACCCGAGACCTCCGGATCGTGAGCCCAACGCTCAACCACTGGACCACGGAGGTCGTTATATAATTGAATGGCAGAGGCATATATAAAATCATTGTTGCTTAATATTTATACTAAAGAATTCTGTCTCTCTCTATATTGCTTTTCTTTATTTTGATCAAAATAATAATGGGTGGAAAATTTGTGGTCTGGGTATAATAACAAGGATCATCATTTATACTTAAAAATAGATAAAAGATGCATATGTCTGTTATGCATGAAATTAGAAGGTTAAACGAAGGGAACTCTGTACGGTCACGAGCATTTATTTACACACTTTGGTACCATGTCACATTAACTTTTTTGACAAATTGAACTGTAAGTCTCACTAAATGTCAAATATGTTAGTGCGACAGAGTCCTAAAGTGGGTACATTATATTGCTCATGACTGGACAGCACCATCTATCTTTTTTTGGGGAACGTAGCCATAGATCTTACTAAACCTTTTCTAAGGACATCTCCAATTTGGTCAATGTACATCCTTCTAGGTCTTCCTCTGCTAGTCCTACCACCAACCTTCGCTGTATAATTATAGCGCTTTCGTAATCCTATTATCCTTCATCCGCTCTATGTGTCGAAACCAACAATCCCTTCTCAATCTTAGCTTATACAATCAGAGAAAGCTCAATAAGGTCGCTGACCAAATTGAAGATGTCCTTAGAAAAAGATTAGTGCGATCTACTCTGAACCAGCGTGCGAGTATGAAACGATTGATGAATGCGGAGGAAGCAAGAGAAGTGTGTCAGGATCGAAGCAAATGGAATTCCATAGTCTCTGCTTACCCCGGTGGGAAATAGGCGTGAGCTTATGTTTGTTTATGTATGTATGTAGTTTATGTATGTAATACCAGATAATATTTTGAATTTGTCAGAAAATAAATGTAAAGCTCATGTGAAGCTTACTTTATGTAAAAAAGCTTATTGTAAGATTAATGTTTACCTAAATGATAAAAATGACTTATTACTAGTTATTAAATAACGTATAATTATACCCTCATTGGTTTAATAGATGTGTTGCTGTTGCAGTTTCTTGTCATTTCTTCTCCTCAGCCATAACACCTTGCAAAATGACGTAAATTCAGAAATGTTACATTGACCTTCAACAAGTTTATCCATGATAATTACGTTGAATAAATGATTCTGATTATAAGCTATGTATGTATAAGCTAAGAAGACATTTCAAACGCAGTCTTCCCGACAGCGGCGCGTCTGATTAGATCACTCTAACTTGGTTACCGTTTCCAGAAGGGAACAATATTGGATTCATTTATCTTTTAAAAAGAAAACATAAATAAACTTCACAAGTATTGGGCGTGAGGAAAATCTAGCCAAATCTACATAGAAAAGGGTAAGCAGAGGTGTAAAGTATATAGAGTATTAGTGACACCGTACGGAATACCGAGGGGTTGATACAACTCATGATTCAGAGTTTATATCAAGTGGAATTTTTCATCGAACAAAACGTAATCTAATCTAATCTAGCCTACAAGATCCCACTGCTGAATAAAACGCAAGTATATTGATATTTCATCGGAAAATATAATATTCCGTTAACGAGATTTGTTCATATTAACGATATCGTATTTACATCGTGAACGTCGTTTTGTGTCGAGATTATCCTCATTAGTACAGGAAAATATTTTTCCGCGTTTCCCATAAGGTAACCACCCTTATCTGTTCGGCGCAGGCTCCCTATTGTACTTTATTTTCTTTGTAGTTAGTCAGATTTCCCATTACCGATATCGCACATACTCATAAATAGTTATGGAAATAAATGGGCAATTTTTTCAAAGTGCCTCTATTCAGAATATTTATTGCGCCTTGGTGGATTACCAACCTCATCAACCCTGGTGTCAGAGTTATTATTGAGCCGCCAAAATCCCCTAACATGATTCATGTAACGACTACTTACTTACATCACTAAGTAGTAACCGGGACCAACTACTGAACGTGCCTTCCGAAGCACGGATCATCTTACTTTCGGACAATCAGGTGATCAGTCTGAAATGTCCTGACCAAACTAGGAATCACATAGTAATTTTTGTGTTATTTCCCCACCGGGATTCGAACCCGGGACTTCCGGATCTCTGAGCCTAACGCTCAACCACTGGACCACGGAGGCCGTTCGATAGCGATAAGCGCTTAATGATGGCGGAATTAACCACGCCGGTGGGGTCGGTATCTGGGTCCTGAATTATAGCTAGAGTAATCGTGTCGTCAGGATCGTATATTACCTCCTTCGACAAAAGATGACATGACTACACACAATGGCATCAAAGGAAGAAGCTTAAGCACAGCCTACATTTCGTAATAACATTTACGAACAGTGAAGAAGACATTCACTAAGATTTATGTCTAAAGATTGCGTTGTTTGATATGAATAATGGAGGTTATGTAAGTACCATAATATGCGGTGGGTTGGCTTCGTACTGTTTCTGTACTGTCATAGAATAAAGAATTTGTTCGATCAAGTCTTTGATGCATAATAGGTTACTGTGGCCAAGTAGTTAATAGTAACAATGTCATTTGCGCACTGCTAGGGGGTGGAATCCTTTGCCGTCTTCTGTATTTCCGAATGCATATAATCCAGGTGCTTTCAATGCCAGAGTGAACAGGTACCTTCTGGGAGAGCTCGCTCCATCTTAGGCCTCGTCAATGCCTTCAGGCAAGTCTGGGGCCAAGAGCAAACTCAACAAAGGTAAAAAAACCTGAAGCGACTGCCTATCCGACTTCTATTCCTATCCGCGAAGGGAATAATAATAATATGTTATTTAATTCAGACATCACAGTGTCCATATTTCGACATACAAAAATCATTAATGTCAAAATCAGAATTTAAAATTAAAACTACAAGTAAACAAATTAAATTAAATAAAACAAAATCAAAATGATGTACTTTCGCAGCGCACTGCTGATGATAATATGAACTCGGCCCGCTATTATCTTCAGCAGACTGCCAGCCTAATACAACATAGGTATACCTATTATGCTGTGTCCCATCTGTACGTGGTATTACTGTTTAATCTATGTTATGCCACAGTACGAACCTGACGTAGCCCTTCCGGGGCGGGTAGTCCTTGTGGTAGACGGAGTGGTTGAGGATCATCTTCTCGTCGCCAGTGTCCAGCCAGGACCGCTGCAGCACGAAGTCGCGGTTCTTGAGCGGCGCCGGGCACGACACTGCGGGGAAAGTGTGTTATTAGCATTAGCTTTTTTTGACATGACTTATTTTAGATTGATCACAACGCTGGACAACGCCTTCCGTGGTCCACGGCGGACGGCGGAGAATTATCGTTCTATACGTAGTCATCATCATCACCAGCCCATCAACGTCCCCACTGCTGGGGCACGGGCCTTCCCTACGGATGAATAGGGAGACCGGGCCTTAAACTACCACGCGGGCCCATTGCGGATTGGTGGTTATTAACGACTGCTAATGCAGCCGGGACCAACGGCTCCACGTGCCTTCCGAAGCACGGATGAGCTCGAGATGAAACCTTTTTTTTTGGTCACCCATCCTATGACCGGCGTTTGCGAAAGTAGCTTAACTTCAACAATCGCAGACCGAGCGCGTTTACCGCTGCACCACCGAGCTCCTTGTAGTACTGTTCCTTATTCTATGGTAGTAGGTAGCAGAAGTCGCAGTATCTGATGCGTAAGGGCGTTGGGACCCTCGCTACATACATTTCGGCGACAATAGATGGCGTAAATATAGCCACACCATTCCGTGATCGGAATTGTTATATCTGTCTTAGATAAACCGCGCTAAATGAGCTCTACGCCTTTTTGCCACTACTTGAAAGGTTAGAGAACCTACAAATAATAAAAAATATTATAAACCTTTCCTATTTTCTTCAGGTTTACTTTGAATCTGAGGCTATTTATTTATATTATACACTCAGTACTACTTTCTAGTCATCTTGTTACCCTCTTTTTAGTGCGTTTTTTACGCAAGCGCTTTTTTATTTTTGAAATTTATTCTACGATTCCAAGAGATATTTCAGAATTTTCACACGCAAAATCTCATCTTTAAATACAATCCACCAATCCAACTGATTGCTGAGTTTCTCGCAATTTTATAATATTAAATTCCAATAACGCTTATAAAATTAGATATTCACGGAAAATACGGGAAGTTTGCGTTATAGATAAAGAAGGGAAATGCTGAAAATAAATATAATTTACCGAGACCATAATATTTGATAAGGTTTTGCCTAAGTTAAACTTACTTTGATTAATTTTTCTTTTATAAGTTTTCACACGTACATAAAGCTTGGTGTACACAGAGACTACACAAACCCGAATATCCTCCTCAGTGGTCCAGTGGTTGAGCGTTGTGCTCACGATCCGGAGGCCCCGGGTTCGAATCCCGGTGGGGCAAATCACAAAAATCTCTTTGTGATTCCTAGTTTGGTTAGAACATTGCAAGCTGATCACCTGATTGTCCAGAAGTAAGATGATCCATGTTTCGGAAGGTACGTTAAGCCGTTGGTCCCGGTTACTACTTACTGATGTAAGTACGTAGTCGTTACTTGAGTCATGTCAGGGGCGTTTTGGCGGCTCAATAATAGTCTAACCTCATCCACCGCTCAACCCACACGATAAGGAGAAAATAAACTCAAATTGGTACTGTAAATATTCGTCGTTATTCGCGTGTTCATAAAGAAAGAGTTCCATAGTGTGTGTACCTTATTTATATTTAGATATTTAAGCAAAGTCATCTTCGTTATTTTAATACGGAAATTGTTTTACAAAAGAGCGAGTAAAAAGTAATTTAGTTAATGGTTGTTGAAAGAAGTCTCATGAAACCGCGGACGGGTTGCGTAAAATTGTTTTAAATTGTCTTGTTAATTATCGCAAGCGACCTTTCTTTAGTAAAATCTGTTAGTAATAAGTATGCTTATTCGTTTTTTGTGGGTAGTTTAGGTCGTAGGGCTTGCTATTATTACCTCCTATCTAAACCACTATTACTTATATGTAAGTATTTAACAATGCAATGAGATCCTTGAAAACCAATTCGAGCAATATTGTTAACATACTTAAGTAAAAAATAACAATTACATAAACACAATAGCGCGTAAAACGTAACTTAAGTATGTTTTTTTTAGATATCTTTCAAAAAGTTTTTAAATATTAAACGATTAACATTCTTAATACTGGCCACAATTGCTCAAAAAATATTGGAGGTGCCATTAAATAAAGAAATAAGTAAATTAATTTATTCTTCGACAAAAATATGGCTATTCAAAATATTTTTTGAACTTTCTCTTCTCGTTTACTTTTTAATATTAAAATTTGCACCAATATTAAAATCTTTTTGCAGTTTTTTTACCAAAAAGTTTAGAATATAATATGAATGAATATGAAAACTTCTTGGTGTTTAACCTTTTTTGTTTAATACGAAAGTAGGCATAGAGTAGAATACGCATGTATATTTACCTATGTATACTACCTACTAATCAATACTAGTAGGTACCTATTAACCGCGGATCCGTGTTATATAAACGCGAAATTAATACTGTACCTTTCCTCCCTTAAATCGCTAAACCGATTTAGTAGAAATATAATATGGAAACCGAATGAGACCCATAGATTAAACAGGATTTTTTTCCCGGAAGTCACCCTTTAAAAAACGCGTTGCGCGCGATAAGCGAGGTCCATGAAGGCGGAAAAGCTAATAACGTATAAATATCGGCTTTATAATCACCGATATTGACCTCGCCGGCGTGGTCGACGATTTCCCCCATTCAGCGCTTATCGCTATCGACCCACTACGGTCGATTAATTCTTTCAAATATTCTTCCTCTCAGACGACGCCCTGAACCGAGGTTCGCGCCCAACTGGGCACCCTCTGGCCTGTTGTCTTAAATTTTGTACCAAGTGAGAGCCCTCACCTGGTACAAAATTACCGCTTCCCATTTGTCCGGCCAAGTAGTTAATTCTATCTGCGGCAAACCTGCAATAAGTCACGTCAAAAACGGCTTTATCATAAATTATTATCTCTTACGTACGTATATAATCCCTAGCTATAGGAAACCATCAAAACCGCACAGCAGCGACCAGTAACGACCACTCTGAGCAATTATTCCGTGTTTGGAATTCAATTCCGAGTTTAACGGGACTGGATGGTCGTGGTTTGGAGAAGTAGGTAAGCACTATAATGGGTTCTGTGGCAGTAGGTAAGCTTGGAGTAAACTTTAATTATATTCCTCACACTTCTACTGAGCTATCTTTATAATCTTATAATATCAAATTAAAAAAAAAATACGTGTGCTGAGAATTTCTACAGCAGCCTCCGTGGTCTAACGTTAGGCTCACGATCTGGAGGTCCGGGTTCGATTCCCGATGGGCATATTGTGGTGAGACTGTCCTTTGTTTGGTAAGGATAACTTGACCGATTCACAAATGGGTCTAACCCGATAACTCGCTCGCTGGGAATACTAACCACAGTAGTAAGACAATCGTATCTAGAACATGCAACAGCTGTTAGTAAGTGTGGGTTCATTAATTAGATCTACCGTCTTGTGGCCAGCTCGCTGCCAACTTATGCTCGCCTAGTTCATTGAACTAGAATCTCTTGCCAAAAATGTTTGAAAAAGCTTTTTACACAAGCAGGGCTAACATGCGCTACGTGATAAAATTATCCATCGACTCAATAAAGTCGAAGTCGATTAGTTTGCTTTTTCCCTAACAAGCGTGCCATGTGATTTTGTTCGTATTTTGACAGAACGACATGGCTTATTTATGTTCACATATTAGCACCAATCGGCAAAACAACATTTTATTATCGTCAGAATCATAATTATAATATCATAGATATATCAACATAGCCTAAAGGCAAGCGAACCGCAAAGCCTGTCAGTCGGTGTCAGAAACCTCTGCCCGCAGACAAATTATCGGATCCGCCATTATCCAACATTCAGTAGCTTACCAACCGACCTCGGTATAAACAGAAAATAGAATTAAATTTATTCCCAAAACAGTGAAGAACATATGTAAATAAAAGATTAATTATTCACTATCCAGGGCAATGCGACTGACGCAACAAACTTAAACACTGTAGTACTGATAAGTAAACGAACATAACATAACATATAACATAAATCGCCTATATACGTCCCACTGCTGGGCACAGGCCTCCTCTCAATCAACCGGAGAGGGTATGGAGCATACTCCACCACGCTGCTCCAATGCGGGTTGGTGGAGGTGTTTTTACGGCTAATAGCCGGGACCAGCGGCTTAACGTGCCCTCCGAAGCACGGAATCAACTTACTTTTTCGGACAATCAGGTGATTCAAGCCTGAAAAGTCCTTACCAAACAAAGGACAGTCTCACAAAGTGATTTCGACAATATCCCCATCGGGAATCGAACCCGGACCTCCAGATCGTGAGCCTAACGCTCTTACCACTAGACCACGGAGGCTGTTAACGTAAACGAACAAGTAGTATAAAAGTTCTCCAGGGTGGTCTACTTGCGGCACGATGGGTGGTGAGGATGGTATCCCAACGTGCCGGCAGAGTAGAGGAATGATTGGTGATAACGATGATATATTAGAAGCAAGCAAGAATATAATATAGTTTATTAATAACACTTCACAAACAAATCCAGAATTAGAGAAGCACGGCTAGAGCTAAACAATCTAATATATTTATTTTGTTCTTATGAAGGTCGGGGATGCAATGAGTCAGTGTAACATGAAAGGAAATGCGGAATGGAATGGGAATTTCGTAATTTAAAATGATTGACGGTCAGAACGAAAGGCCAGTGTGTGCAGAGTTTGTACTCTGCTACATACTTCATACGGAATTTACCTATCGTCGCCTTATAGTGAAAACCTCGCATATTATACTTATTATCCCTTTGGCCTTCAAGACCACGGGATGTTGGGGATCGGACGCCCTTAACTTTGTCAAGGAGACTGGGCGTCGGTTACGAGAGAGGGGATTTGATTCTCGCTCCGCGTCATGCCTGATGCAAAGGCTGTCCATCGCCATTCAACGTTGCAACGCGGTGAGTGTCATGGGGACCTTTGCGCCGGGTGAGGCGAGAGGGGGGGGCTGTTTGACTAAGCAGGGACCCCTGCTACAGCTAAAATGTTGAGTTAAGGTATTTTCTGTTTATTATTATTATTTTGTATTATTTGACAGATTATATATATATTATTTTAATTAAAACACATAATAACAGGTTCTTACCGCGTTTAAAGCAGGGATATGAGACTCCCGATATTTCGACGCTATTGCAAGTGCCAGGATCAATAATGATAATAACCGCGTAAACTTAAAACTAATAAGTTGTTCTAATATAAATAACGTTCTTATTTTAATTATATAATATGAATAGGTAGAGCTACCCATAACTTGCATACGATTCATAAATACTTTCATAATTTTGTGATATACTTACTATACTTATCCTTAGTGAAATGGGTTTAGCCTATAGTTTAGTCTATTATAACTTCTGGTAGTCAGAAACATTTTTTTTATTTTACGAACCTCTCACCGCCTCTGTAAGGGACCTATATAACGGCTGAAAAAAAAAAACAAAATCAAAAGAGTTTTATTGCAATTGTACAGTCAAAAAAAAAAGATGTCATAGTTACATTATAAAAAGAAAAATACAGTTCTTAGATACAATTTAGCCTCTTAGATAAATAACAGCATCGAGCAGCGGTAATAGACAAATCGAAGATAGACCGATACGAAAGGAACTTTCTTATGTTCTTTAATAAAGTTTTGCTCGATTGCTGAAATTTCAAGAGATATTTCTATCCTAACTCCTAATAGGCTAAACTTTTTATACCAAGACTGCATAAGTCAGTTGGACTGCAGACAGTAGATGTAATTAAGAACTTGTATTATACGCCAGATGTTACACATTTTCTCATACTTAGATACTTAATATACTTTCATCCATTGTACCTACTTTAGTACAGTTCCGATGAACAGACATTTGATTAAGTATGCTTATAGTAAAAACCAGGTACTTAAGCGCCTTTTTGAAAAGTCACTATTAGATTTGATTTTTGTCAACAAAATCTCGCAAGAGACGTGTCTCGCAATAGTTTCAATCTATCATATTAGTTAATCTTAATCTTTATTTTAATAATTGATTTTAATAATCTATTCATGTAAATGACAGACAGATGTGATGTCAAGCAGTCGCCGTTCGGGGAGTCGCTGTCGACGCTACAATTCTAATACCTAGAATGAATGAATTGAATTAAATCGAGGTTTTATTAAAGTAAATCACATCGGTATGCAAATAAAACAGCCTGAATGCTGCACTGTGGAGAGGAAGACAATCGTAGTTATGTGGAAGTGTGCAACAGCTGGCGGCAAGTGCGGAGCCATTAATTACTACAAACGAACCTCCGGCCACGCTCTGCGAGCTTATGCAAGCCTGGTACCTACTCTAGACTACACTTAGTAGAAACTGTTTTAAAAATATTATGTAGTGCGGTTTTATTACAATAAAAAGCGATAAAAGCGATATCGAAGTCCTTACGCGTAAGGTTTACGTTATCAACATCATCTTCTTCTATCGTGTGGGTTGTGAAGTGATTACATAATTGAGAATTACCAACCTCATCAACCCTGGTGTCAGGATGCGGAGTGCGTGGTGTTATGATCATCATCATAATGCACCTCATACCTATGACACGTCAAATATTTATACACCTAGCGTAAGGATGATTAATTTTTAATTATTGTGCTGGAGAATGGGCCAATGGGGCTACCTGTTACAATATTAGCGTCATTCATTTTTAATTACGCTTCGATCATATTACCAATTTATACGTATACTATCGAAGTCTTTTTTTGACGTGACTTATCGTAGATTTGCCTTTGCGTTGAGGGCTCTCACCCGGTACAAAATTTAAGACAACAGGCCTGAGGGTGCCCAGTTGGGCGCGAACCTCGGCTTAGGGCGTCGTCTGAGAGGAAGAATATTTAAAAGAATTAATCGACCCTAGTGGGTCGATAGCGATAAGCGCTGAATGAGAGAAATCGTCTACCACGCCGGCGGGGTCGGTATCGGGGTACTATCGAAGTCCTTACGCGTAAGGTTTACGTTATCAACATCATCTTCTTCTATCGTGTGGGTTGTGAAGTGATTACATAATTGAGAATTACCAACCTCATCAACCCTGGTGTCAGGATGCGGAGTGCGTGGTGTTATGATCATCATCATAATGCACCTCATACCTATGACACGTCAAATATTTATACACCTAGCGTAAGGATGATTAATTTTTAATTACGCTTCGATCATATGATCTATTTATACTATCGAAGTCCTTACGCGTAAGGTTTACATTTAGGTATCATCGTCATAATATGCCACATAGTTATAACACGTCAAATCAAATAATATCATCACCAGACAGACAAACCCTTTCCCCATACGAGTGTAAAAACAAACTCAAATAAAACCAATGCAAACGTTTATCGAAGCTTACATGACAAGGGCGTTTACAATACAAATCTGGCTTACTAAGTAATCCTTTGGCAACATATGGCGGCGATATAACAGAAAGGACTTTTTCTATAATGGTGGAAATGAAGATTCAAACGTTGAAAATGGAATATCTAAACGTGCGCAAACAAATATTTTGATCTGAACTATGTAGATGCGGACGCGACTCGCGTATTCTATGGCAGTCATATAGACTCCAGCATTATTCATGACCATCGACAATACAACCAAATAGACGCCTACAGTGTTGTTACAGTCATATTATAATGTGTATAATATGACTATAGTAATTTATAATAACATCCCTGAAAATTTAATAATGACACAAATGCCTAAATTTAAATCTGCTTTGACAAACTGGCTTTTCCAGCGTAGTTTTTATAGTGTGAAAGAATATTTAGATAGAGATAAAAATATTGACTAAAGAATATTATCCTTGGTTGACTGAGTATTTGTAAAATTGAAATCTATTTAATTCTGTTCTTATTTGTATTTCTGAAATTGTAAAAATCAAATATTTGTATGCCTGCCTCAGTATTGTATAACATCATTATGTACTGTATTCACACAAATAAAGGTTTACTTACTTACAAAATGAAGCCTAAAAGGTAAATGAACTAGGTTTAAAATACAGCCTGTGGTGGCACGAAAGATGTCTCGCGGCCGCGACGCTACTGTCGCAGTCTGCATAGAATTATTATGACTTGTCAGTTAGTTTCATAAAAATCCGTCTACTTCTTTCATGGCGCTAATTTTTATTTTAATACATACATAAACTCACGCCTATTTCCCACCGGGGTAAGCAGAGGCTATGGAATTCCATTTGCTTCGATCCTAACACACTTCTCTTGCTTCCTCCATATACATCAATTGTTTCATACACGCATGCCGGTTCAGTAGGTCGTACTGAACCTTTTCTAAGGACATCTCCAATTTGGTCAATGTACGTCCTTTTAGGTCTTCTAGCTGTTTTTATTTTCTTACTAGTTTACTAGGTTATTTAGTTGTTTTGTTATAAGGCGGCTAATATTTTATGCTTCGTCTAAAATTATCAACTGGCTCACGCAGGTTATGTTCGAAAACCGGGACACTGTGTTTTGATAGTCATGTCGAAAGGTCACGAAAATTATCGCGATTGGACGAACGTTGTCGGGTGGCGTCTTATATTTGATTTATTAGTAAGATATGTTGGCAGAATCCGTTCGTCCGTAATAGGTCCGTATAAGGAGTCCAGACGCTGTATCGTCGATGTTCATGACATTCTTGAAGCTCATGCCATATCGTCGGTATATTCTCGTGCCATCGGAAATTCATGCCACTTCGCGCCGTCGGATGCTCATTTCACTGGAATATTGTTTTAGGACTATGCACACAGCGTTGGCGTTTCAGTTCGTTAATCTCGACATGCGATATGAGTGCTATGCTGTTTGAATTCCATATTTGTGTTCAAATAGGTGTACTTTCCCGCATATAATCATAATAATCTCACGGTTTTATATTGAAATAAATAAATAAATATGTCTCATTGGTCCATCAATGAATTTGTTGGAAACATGCCAGTGCGAATAAGACCAAGAATATGGGATAAATATGCAGTGCTCTTTGCGAAATGACACTTTTTTATTACCTATAAAATAATATATCGAAACGAAATAAAAGAGACAGAAATATTTACTCTACCCACAGTCTGGATCGATTCAATTAATGTACCATAGCTAGTCACTCCGGAGTCCCGGGGCATAGAATAAGAAATAATACTAAGTACCTATAGAACCGCTCCCCACCAGCGGCTGAGCTAGGTTTACCTCACCCCCTCGGTCTTACTTCAGTCTTCAAGCGTCAGACGTCAAACACACAGATACGCGTGTGATAACGTCAATGTGTAGTGTCTGTGTAAAACGAGGTGTTTTGTATGAAGTGTCCGGGGTGTACCCTGGGTCATTGTATATACGTGCAGCGTGCATAAATTGCATGCTAAACACATGGCTGGCTGGTACTAATTCCTGTAGACACCATCCAATTTTATTTTAAGTTATACTCGTCATAGTGGACCGGTTTCTTCATTAAAATTCAATAGTATTGTTTAGTACTTCCTTACCTTAACCGTTTACTAGATGCTTGACTTTAATAGGTCGTAATATATGCACATAACGAAGAACTAGTATCTATTTATTATTGAAAAAGTCTTTTCCGCGAAGTAGAACAATATCGTATTGTATATAAATACCTGTTTGTACAGTCGATACAACCGGCTAGCCTCACCGCAAGCTTGCGAATTTCCCACCACAACAACAGTCTACTGAACTGAACATTCTAGAATACTGAATGGGCAAGTTTGAGGCAAGCGCATTCTGTGAACTGTTTCAACGTTGCCTCACGGTAATGTGTCCCACACCGACATAATATTATACTCACTGGCATGGTAACCGATGCCGTTGTGACCGGCGTCCTCCGCGGCCAGCATGTGCGTGTCCCACACCGACATAGTATTATACTCACTGGCATAGTAACCGACGTCGTTGTTAACGTTGATGTGACCGGCGTCCTCCGCGGCCAGCATGTGCGTGTCCCACACCGACATAATAATGATACTCCCTGGCATAGTAACCGACGTCGTTGTTAACGTTGATGTGACCGGCGTTCTCCGCGGCCAGCACATGCGTGTCCCACACCGACATAATATTATACTCACTGGCATAGTAACCGACGTCATTGTTAACGTTGATGTGACCGTGTCCTCGGCAGCCAGTGTAAGCCTGTTCCACACCGCCATAATATGATACTCACTGGCATAGTAACCGACGTCATTGTTAACGTTGATGTGACCGGCGTCCTCCGCGGCCAGCATATGCGTGTCCCACACCGACATAATATGATACTCCCTGGCATAGTAACCGACGTCGTTGTTAACGTTGATGTGACCGGCGTCCTCCGCGGCCAGCACATGCGTGTCCCACACCGACATAATATTATACTCACTGGCATAGTAACCGACGTCATTGTTAACGTTGATGTGACCGGCGTTCTCCGCGGCCAGCACATGCGTGTCCCACACCGACATAATATTATACTCACTGGCAGAGTAACCGATATCATTATTGACGTTGCTATGATCGACGTCCTCGGCAGCTAGTAAGTGCGTGTCCCAGAACGACATAATATGATACTCACTGGCATAGTAACCCACGTCGTTGTTGACGTTAATGTGACCGGCGTCCTCCGCGGCCAGCACATGCGTGTCCCACACCGACATAATATTATACTCACTGGCATAGTAACCGACGTCGTTGTTAACGTTGATGTGACCGGCGTCCTCCGCGGCCAGCACATGCGTGTCCCACACCGACATAATATTATACTCACTGGCATAGTAACCGACGTCATTGTTAACGTTGATGAGACTGGCGTCCTCCGCGGCCTGAATATGCGTGTCCCACACCGACATAATATTATACTCACTGGCAGAGTAACCGATATCATTATTGACGTTGCTATGATCGACGTCCTCGGCAGCTAGTAAGTGCGTGTCCCAGAACGACATAATATGATACTCACTGGCATAGTAACCCACGTCGTTGTTGACGTTAATGTGACCGGCGTCCTCCGCGGCCAGCATGTGCGTGTCCCACACCGACCGGTACTCGGGGTCGTGCAACACGTCGTACAGAGCGTCTGGCTCCACATCCTCGAACTCAGCGACCACCTGCGAAAAATAATTCCCTTTTAATTTGTGTTGCCTCCAATATACCATATTGTGTGTGACATTTGACGTAACTATTACTCTACTAATAATTTATAGGTGACATGGATAATTAAAATTTCAGAGGCGGAACAGAATACAAATCTTGAAACTCAGAAATCAGAATCACTTATTGAAGTTAAATTTAGCATTTTTGAATTTAAGTACGTCCTTTCGCAAACTCTTATGGCTGAAGAGAAGAAATTACAGGAAAGTGCAACAGCAACACAACGCTTCCTCAGAATTTCGACAACGCAGATTATAAATAGGATTTATCAGAACTTAGATTCTTATTCGCTCATACAAGAGAGACAGATATAATATACGCATGTAGATAGGTACATATACTCAGGTATATTCCAATAACTTGACCTAAATAGCAAAATCGGCGTGGTAAACTCTATTACGCTTTTTAACCTTTACGTCAACAGCAAGGTTCCGTATTATTTTCCCTAAATTATGCCACATTATTGGAACGAACGCTAAAAAGTACGTCTCGGGTTATATAGGATATTTTAACATGAAAGCGATTTAATTAGCCCATAATAGTGCGAAGGACATTCCGATAAGGGTAACGAGTTCAAAGAGACCTTCCAGTTCACTTTTAAGAAAGGTAATTTGTTAGAATCCGCCGGGAAATGATCGATTTATGAGAAACGCGGTTGCCAATTGAAAAAAAAAATTTCATCTACGGTACACGATTGGTTCTTGTCAAATCAAAAAGTAATAAAGCTACCGACGGATATTTGCTAACAGAACTAGAAAAAACATCTTTTCGTCGAGTTCTGTATTGTATTGGCTTCTGTAGACACTTGACCACAAAAGCAAATGTTCCAGTTCGAATCCCGATCAATTCAGTGTATTGAGGTGGATGAAGTAGGAAGAGAAGCACATACCATCAATACCTCCGATGTTTATGCAAAATAAAGCAATCGCTGTTTAATTTATACCGGCCTTACAGAATAAAGAATAGAAACTTATCTGTAAGAATCCAATAAAAAAGTCATTAAGTAAACAAATACGAGCGGTTCAGATGTAAAGGAATGGTAGTATAGACTGTAAACGAGATCTACGTATGCTTTGCTTCACTGCATTTTCCAATTAACTTCACTATTCAAACAAATGCCTACGAGTCTTGAAATACTTTTTGAATCTGTTTTTTACAAATAAATAAAAATGAAAAAATCGTAAGAAAAGCCGTCATTGTAATCGTAGAAATGAGGTATTTGCGTAGCATCTGCGTGTTAAGTTGAGTGATAGAGTGAGAAACAGTGTGATAAGAGAGAAATGTGATGTAAAAGACGACATAGTGACTAAGATTGAGAAGGGAATGTTTAAGTTGGTTTGGACACATAGAGCGGATAAAGGTTGTTGATGGAAGACCTAGAAGGACATACTCGTATATTGACCAAATTGGAGATGTCTTTAGAAAAGGTTTAGTACGATCTACTCTGAACTGGCGTGCGTGTATTAAACGATTGATGAATGTGGAGGAAGCAAGTGTGTCGGGATCGAAGCAAATGGAATTCCATGGTCTCTGCTTACCCCGGTGGGAAATAGGCATGAGTTTATGTATTTATGTATGTGTCTGTTTTTACCCTCTGCAGGCTTAGCACCCTAAGGGCGCGAGTAGAGCGAGTAAATGTCAAAGCGCGAGTTGTCAAATTTGACAGACGAGTTAAGGTTCCTCGTTCACGCATCGACGTGAATATGAAAAGTGTGTCACACAATTTCACACAAATGATGTTAAAAACTATTAATCTTCTCATTTCTTATGAAAATACGTATATCTTGTATACATATCTGTCTATCTTGAGAAATCGCGGATGTGCCGATAGTCGCGTGTACCAAGGACCTTATATCTCGCGTCGCGTCGCGCTTACATAGCGTGCTAGGCCTGCTATGTTCTCAGATGAAGCTCATACATACAGGGTGTAAGTGACCCCGTAACGAATACTAAGGGAGATAATTCAGCTCATGATTCTGAGTTAACAAGTGGAATGTTTCGTCGAAAAATTCATGTTTATTTTTTGTGTCTTAAATTTTTGTTTTGCGACGTAAAATGCCACTTGCTAGTTACTCAGAATCATGAGCTGAATTATCCCCCTCAATATTTGTTACGTTGTAAATTACACCATGTATACGTAAGTACATAACTACTTATAGAGATTCGGAACAGCGGTGGTATAGGTGTACCAGAATCTGATGGCAAATGGGGAAATAAAATTTCTATAGTAAGCAACACTCGGGTAATTGGATGAAAACGTCTTGATACTTTTTATTTTTTACCTATTGACGGACAATATGGACATTATATAAAGTACTTATTGTATGCAATACAGTATTGCTTTCGTTCTATTTTTTGCCCTGTCGTGTCCAGTATTGTCCGCCCGGTCGTCTTGTGAACGCTAACGCCTGAATGTGAGTTTGTCTGTTTATCCACTCATCACGTCAAAACTAAGCAACGGATCGACTTGAGATTTTGTATGGAGATAAATGGAATGGAACATACGCTATTTTTTATCCCGGGAAAATAATTGCGGGATTTCTGAAAAACCTCTAGATTCCAACAGTTGCTTGAAGCGATAGATGTCGCTAGCGAAGCTGCGGGCAAAATCTAGCTAGTGTAGGTAGGTATATATAAAAAAAAACAAAATATTTATGAAAAGATCACTTATATTATGCTATTTCCAAATCAAAACTCTCCTGGTTATTTGTTTTCTTTCCACCTCTCTTCTTTTTACCGGGTGCACTAAATACACTTCCATTCGGTCTACCTTCAGCAATTATTCGTCGTATGGTAGTGCTAGGAACTCCTATAAACAGGTCACAGGTTAGTAACTAATAATATAGGAAAAATATATTCAAGTATTAAGACTAGTTAGTCCTACTTACCGGTCAACTTTGGACGCGATTTAAAATCGAAGATTGCGGTTGATCTCCAACTGCTTCTTCACTAATTTTACAATAAACAATGTAAACAATCTTTCTTGCTTATGATCGAAGTGGTTTTTTTCGACATTCTTATGAAATTGAGAATAGTTTCAAGGAATCTTTGGAAAATCTCAGTATTGTTGACAAAACATGTACTTCGACATGACAGGAGACAGTTTAATATTACCATAGGAAAATCAATATTTTTTTTACTTTTTTTATGCCATCAGATGCTGGTAGACCTATAGTGCCGCATTTAGGGTGTTTGGCCCCTTAGGCTACCAGTTTTAAGTCGCTTCGATATTAAGGCCCAACTTCTTTGAATTTGGAAACCCCCATGGCGTGCTAATAATATAATTCTACTTTTCCGTCCGCCTAATTTCCTAACCAATAATAATTGTAACCATTTTATGACAAGAGTCTGTAATCTGCGTAAGTACGAGTAAGGACATCAGTTTTAGGGTGGGTGTTCATATTACTAGTAATCATATCAATTCGTTGGAAAGAATTCTTAGTAGACCTGTGTCCATGATGTTAAGCAACCTTTTAAGTTTATTTTCCTTACTTTGTATATTACAGGCACCTATGTGCCTATTTGTGTTGTTTCTACCTATTAGTACATTCATGACATAAGTAATATTCTTATGTGGACCATATACTTACCAATTTCGCATACATACATAATAGTACTTATAAGTAACACAACTTCAGCATTTTGTTCGCAATTTAAAAGCAAAATTAAATTTAACCATTCATCGACGAAGGACGAATTAGAACCTCGACCTTCCCAATTCATTTGAATGAAGAATGAATATGAATACTTAAACACCATTCAACCGTTTGATTTCTTGAAAAGTCCCTTCAAATTTTCCAGCGTAAAATCAATTTTACCGACAATAGAATCTATTTAAAAGTGAGAAAAAGTGGCTTCGAAATGAAAGGAAAAAACGAAGCGGTGCGGCGGCGGCGACCGATAAAATACATTATGCTTTGAGCGAACAGCGCTGCCGTAACTTTGTTATGAAAAACGATAGGCAGCTTCTGACACTCTTTCTTTATTCAAGGTAAAGATTTATTCACATTTATTCTATCGGGCTCCCTTGTGGGCGATGATAATTCCGGGACTTTGGTAGATGTACCAAAAGTGCGTATCTACTTAACTTTATGACAAAGTGGTAAGGTTTGACAGTGTCGAATACCGGATATGATGCAAACGTGAAATTTTAAATCGTGTATCGTGTCCTTCTTGTGCTTGCTTTTGTAAAAGACCAGGCCTGCCAAATCTTCACGCTAGTTAACCTTTGACGTAATTTATTATAGACTTGCCGCATATTTTGGCGTCAATTACTTAGCCGGACAAATGGAGAGACGAGAATTTAGGTAAGCACAATCAAAGAGCAAAAGTGCAGTCACTGGGCCCAGCGAATTATTTGTAAACAGTGGTGAAATTATGAACCATTAGTTGTCATAATTATAAAAAATATGTTTATAAATGTAGGTGTTTTTGGTCTATTACAGGAACGACATGTAACCAGGAGGTCTTAAGTGCAACCAGTTAATTTATTACTTTGCAAGAAACTGATTGGACTTTTGCAGCATATCGTACATACATTCACTAAACTTCACGTCTATTCCCCACCGGGGAAAGCAGACACTTTGGAATTCCATTTGAATATGGTCCTGTGGTTTACCGGCTTACTTCTTCAACGAGAAGCGCCGGTTTGAACCCCTGTACCGGACTTGCGCTAAACTATCACATTTGCCATTCTATCAGAAAGTTCGGTGAGGTGTGGGTATTTGGTTCATCTTGCGATGGATGCACCTCTGACTGCAATTAGGATACAGTCTTGAACTAACAACGAAGCCTGTGGTGGATACTTTTACTTCTTTTTGTTTTTATTTAAATATTGTTATCTAATTATTAATTAAGTATTATAAGGAATTAATTTATCAAATTGTAAAGAAAATATAATAATAATAATAATAATCTTTATTTACATCAACATAATATGACCAATTACTCTAGATATGCGGCGGTCACTGCACTAAGCTCAGCTAATATTATTTTAGCTTTGATGCGGAAATTGTCGTTGTAATGTATGAATATAAAATTATTATTCTTCTTGTATGAATGGTCGCAGTTGGTGAAAAAATTGGCGTCAAAAGTTGCCTAATGTAACGCAATTTGTGGACTTTCATTATAATAAGGGGTGGGTGTGCGTTAGGCCATCAATCAATCTAACTGCCAACTCCCTACCTTTAGAATTGGCTTCGCCTCATGCGTGACAGTAAGTAGTAACGACGGTACCTCTGTGGTCCAGTGGTTTAGCGTTGGGCTCACGATCCGGAGGTCCCGGGTTCGAATCCCGGAGGGGACATATCACAAAAATCACTTTGTGATCCCTAGTTTGGTTAGTACAATACAGGCTGATCACCTGATTGTCCAAAATGTAAGATGATCCGTGCTTCGGAAGACACGTTAAACAGTTGGCACACGTCACGGACCTTTGGCGGCTCAATAATAACCCTGACACCAGGGTTGCTGTGGTTGGTAATCCACCTCACAAACACGATAGAAGATGATGCGTGACAGTAGTCAATGTTCTATATTTTAACGCCGTCTATGGTACCTCTATGGTGGGGACAGTTTGCTTAGGACATTTCAGGCTGTTCAAGATGATCCATGCTTCGAATTCGAAAGGCAGTTAAGCCGTTGGTCCCGGTTACTACTTACTGATGTAATTAAGTACTCGTTACATGAGGCATGTCACGCCTTTGGCAGCTCAATAGTAACCCTGACACCAGGGTTGATGGGGTTGGTAACTCATCTCACAACCCACACGATAAAAGACATACACGATACTTACATAAGATCATGTCTATTTCCCTTTGGGTAAGGAGAAACCACACAATTCCAGCCGCAACATTTTGGTTTGATAGTTTTGTCAAAAAACCTGAGCTGTCGGATCTTCAGGTTAGGTAAGCGGAGTCTGTTAAAAACGGGATAACGCTAGGGAGACGATGAGTTCGATGGCTTTATTTTCGAGCGTGTTTTTAACCGACATCAAAAAAGGAGGAGCTTCTGAATTCGTCCGGGTTCTTTTTTTATGTTTCCCCGAACACTCTAAGGCGTCTGGATCAATTTGGAAAAACTTTTTTTATTCAAAAGGGTAATGGGATCCCAGAGAAATCGAGGGTAACCCTAAAATTTTATAGACACATATAATGCAATTATTTTTTGCGGTTTTGATTCTGCGTGTTTTTCTAAAGCGCTTTTTTGTGTTTGTTTTGTAGTTAATGTTTTATTTGAAGGCGGTTTTCCTTGTTTAAGTATAAGCTACCTAGCAGAAAAACTTGACACACCATTCTTGAACGTAGGCGACAAAGAAATACACTTACATAAATCTTCGTATCCACTTTAAAAAATATGTTTAGTCATTATACAGAAAATATGTTTACTTACAAAAAAGTATCGCAGTGAAATAAGTATTTTTCAAATAAAAATGCACAATAAGCCCGAAGCAAGGCAGAAAAAATAGTTCGAAGAATTTAGATTGTAGGGATAACAAAAAAGTGTATGTTTTACATTGTTAGGTCAAAGTAAGCAGGTACATTCAATACTATACAAGGAAGTAGGTACCTAATAGCCCTTTTTGCCCGAGATCGGCAAATCCATCGGCCACTTTAGAACCCTATCGCTCTATCATATTTGACATTTAATGAGACTTATGGTTTAATTTGTCAAAAAAGTTAACGTGACATGGTATCAAAGTGTATACATATTAATACTTGTGACCGTACCCCAGACTACCCCAATTGGGATATACTTAGTTGTAAGCTCAGGCTATGTTTGTTATGCTAGAGAACCGTGGTAGTCCAGTAAAAAGCTTAACCCTCACTGGAGGATCGCAGGTTTAAATCTAGCACGAGCCCAAACTAATTTCATAAATTGTATTCGAATTAGCTCAGCGGTTCACCGCTGTGGTTTCCTTCAGAAAATCGTCGTTAGTTCACGACTAACGGTAACCCACATTCCCGAAAGTGCGTTTCGGTGATATGTCACCTAACTTGTATTGCGCTGGTTTTCCCCTTTGCGGGTCGTAGTAACTTGTACGTTTGATAGGCAGTCGCTTCGGTAAAAAACCGAACCTGTCAATTCTCAGGTTAGATCAAGTTAGATAGACGGACTCGATGAAAACAGGACAACCCTAGGGAAATGAATAAATGCTATTTAATTTAGCGCGTAGGTATTTCTGTACATGTTTTGTAGTATCATAATTTCTCTATCATATATCTATGACCCCATACGCCACATAGCTCTATCCCTTTGAGCTTCAGTTTGGAACTTTAGACAGAAGCCAAAATTACAATGTTGAGCCCAAGCTGAAGCCCTTCAAGTTTATGCGTTGAAAATTCATGTTTGGATCACAGAGGATTCTCGTCGTTCCTGACGTCCTGCCCGCGTGCGCTGACACCTGTACTCTGAAGGAGCTTATGAATGCTGCCCAAAATGCTATCCGGGTGCCAAAATATAGGGCTGAAAACATCTATGCCACCGAAACGACGATGAGAGAGAGATGATTGATAGCATGTAAGTATTTTCCAGAAATAGGTAAGTTTCCAACTAGTCAAATCAGTTACTTTTCACTAAACGTCAAAACACGAAATTACTATGGAATATGTATGAAATAGCCCACTGTGACGTCACAGAAAAGTGTGTAAAAATATCGGACTTGTTATTACGTTTTTCTTGATTAAAATTCGTAAATAAGTTAAATAGAAAAAAGAAAATGTTTTTTGTTAGTTTGAGATCTGTCTTTATTTAGTAATCAGAATTTAATAATTTATCTTGAACCTAGTATACGACCCAATCGTGCATTTTCTTTCTCTCTTATAAACCTCTCTCCATTTATTTAAGAGCTGCGCTCTTGTCGGTGGAGTAATCGCCATTCCTCTCTTCTTCCCGCCAAATCCTACACCTCCTGATACGACACGAAAAGAGAAGGTGCATTCTCTTTTATTTGTTTCATAAATGTTCCACTAGGTCTACCCCTTCCTCTCTTATAAACCATGAAACAGGAAATGCTAAAGAGTGGTGCAGTGCTATCCTAAAATATCGTACTAGTAGTTATGCAGGAAAATCGTCGAGGGGAAGGGAAAAAGGAGGTGAACAGTCATGACGTCGAATAAAACCGCATCAATCTAGTCTATCTGACCGTCGTTCATTCGTAGTACGAAGCATTTTTGCTTGGATCAGCATATCTTTTGGCATATCGCCACATATTGCGTTATAGAACCCAAATCTAACGCATGTGTGTGAACATTTTAGATAGACGGCTGAAATTCGAACCCTGTACACTCCACAAAAATCTCACTCTTATTCTTTATTATATGCTAGCTAAAGTAAGACCCAGAGGGGGTGAGGTAAATCTAGCTAAACGCCCAATACGAATTAGTGCGGGGTGGAGAGTTACAATTCTTTCTCTCTCTCTTTATTTAAGAGCTGCGCTCTTGTCGGTGGAGTAATCGCCTTCATTACTCCATAGATAGGGCGTGTAGAACGGTGGTTGCCCCAATCGCCTTCCGTTCCGCAGTACACCGACCAATTTCTCAATCGGTGATGTTCTAGCTAGAGCCCTACCAGAATCCATTTCCTCGGCCTCCAACTAGTACTGATACCGCTGCTGCCCGGCATCAGGGGTGCGCTTTTCAAGTAGCGGCGCCTACTCGCTACGTCACAAGATCGTCATAGAACCTAAGTTGCATTTCATAGGTTAGCCCGTCCCAGTGAGCTACCCACTACGTTCTGCTAATCCTGTCGCTGTCGCTGTTTGGTCGGGGACTGCTTATTGTTATATTCGCAGCCAACCATCATATCTGATGGCCGTTCCACTATCCGCCACCTGTGGACCACGGGGCCTACAGCTCAGCCTACAACAATTCTATACGCATTATTATTCTACGTCTCGAGGTAAGAGCATGTATGATTGATTTGAGTAACTATCAGATGTATAATTGTGAAGGGTTTCATCTTGGGCTCAACATTGTTATTTTGGGTTCTCTGTCCGAAGTCCCAAACTAAAGCTCAAAGACAGCAATTTTATAGCTCTATAAATTATGCGTGAATTACGGTTTGTGTTTGGGTTCGAATCTCGGTTCGGTCTCTAACCAACTGAATTTGAATTTGAAATTCAGGTTTGAATCACAGATAATTGCTGCTTAGCAATAAGGCCGCCAGATTTTACTGTATCTATCATCATCTGTGTTAATTTGTTTTGTATGTTGTGTGCAATAAAGTATATTTGATTTGATTTGATTTTTGATCACGTTGTTTGGCTCGCCCCCTACATGGTACCTAAACATAGCTGCCGAGGAGAATGTAAAGTACTTACATCTCTGTCGACCCCTTCGGATACAGGCATGAAGCTATGTTATGTTAATAATAATTATTATTGTAAGTATTCGTAGTCAGCATTTTGTTTTATCACAATACGTATGGTCACGAATACTAATATATACTTGAAACCATGTCACATTAATTTTTTTGACAAATTAAACAGTAAGTCTCATTAAATGTCAAATATGATAGTGCGACAGGCTTCTAAAGTGGGTACATGATATTGCTCATGACTGTACATACATTTTATGACATAATAATAGCTGAACATTTCTACTGCTAAGTTAATAAACGGACTGGCAACACGCAACTCTACTCAACAATATTACCACCCCTCATTTACCTCCTTTTAAAGGTATTAAACTGCAAAACAACTGACCGTTCCCAGAAACGACTCTAAACATTAATTTTAACGACCTCCTCTTAAACCCAGACGTAAAACACAGCTAAATTCATGGACTAACTAAACTTGTAAAAAGTATATCTATCATACTATCCGTAATTCGCATGCCGGTGTAAGCAAAAACTTCGTTGATACAAAAACAAATAAAATGCAGACACGTATAAAACATGGAATTTTTATAACCTCACGTCTATCCTCCAATTACCTATAAATAAAACACCCGGTAAAAAACTTAGTAAGTATAACAAACTGACGTGCAAAAATGTTGCCAACAACAGCCACTGCGCCCGGGCAAATTATAGCGGACCTAAACAAACTGCTAACACAAATATTTACGGTCCTCTTTGTTTATTATAAAAATCAATACTTTAAGCTTCACAGCGTATGTTTGCTAATAAGTATGTGGAACAAGTGGTTGTCAACAGTCTTTATGCAGCGATCTAGGGTTCCTTACATACCTAGCTTTTGTTTGTTTCAAAAGTCTTGAATTAAAACTGAATAGTTTTGGAAAAAAAACACCATGGCTATCTTCTAGAAAATCATAGATCTCGAAGACATGCGAAAACGTTAAGAAAAGATTTAAAAATAGAATGTAAAAAGTGATATAATATTCAAGCTTCATGAAAGAGGTTAAAAGGCCGATGGAAACAGACCTTGACCGTCCGCAGGGCGCCGTGCGCGGCATCCTCTGCCCACACTTTGACGCCGTCTCGTTCGTACTCTAATGTCCAGCCTTCTTCTTTGGATAGAAGACTTTTCAGTGTTTCGAAATCGGAATCGTCGGCAACGCGCGCTTCGCCGCGCGCCCAACCCGCGCCGCCCATCCGAGCGCGAACATCACAACGCGACTGCAGGGCAGCCCGGCTCCGTCCAGTCGATGGCGCACGCATGCGCAACACACACGCCGCCATATTTATTATACTTTTTAATTTTTCCGTAAAGTCGGAAAATTAATCGCGCAGCTGAGAGTTTGGACGCGAACAAATGGTGAATATTGCGGCCTGCTTTTTGGCTTTTGGGAAAATTCCCATTTTTTAAATCTTAAACACCCTTTCATAGCAAAATATCTAATTACTTAAGTAGATATTTTTTTAATTTATTATTTATTCTTGTATAATAAAGAATTTATTTTCTAATGTGCGTCTAAATTAGCTATTCATGCTCACAATAACGATTAAAACACTGAATAGGTAAGTATACTAAGGTCGACAATAATCTGTGACTAATGAATAAGTGGTTCTAATTCAAAGAATTGTTGAATTATACACGTGTCTAATTGTTGAATAAACTCTACATTTATAGAAGAAAAACTTTCCCTAAGTAACTAAATGTTACATTTAAGTACTTATTTCAAGCAAACTTTCAAAAGATAGGTACCTACTCTCAGTACAGCTTTGCAAGTACGAGCAAAGTTCAGTTCAAGTTCAAGAGAATGTTAAAGCAAAGGAAATTCCTGCGGGATTCAGATGAAACTATTTCATAACTACATAAAGTCGAATTCCCATTAGTAAATATAGTAAGGATAGGGGTGCAGTCAGACTGACTGTATGCAATACGTACCTACAGTCATGAACAATACGTTTTAGAACCCTATCGCTTTATAACATATTTGACATTTAGAGACATACAGTTCAATCAATCAAAAAAGTGAATTTGACATGGCACTAAAGTACACAATGCAATACTTGTCCATGGACTTGAAGTACGGTAGTGAATGTTGGGTATGGCAGAAGAAGAATGAAAGTAGGATTAATACCGTAGAAATGAGGTCGTTGCGTAGCATCTGCGGTGTTAAATTGAGTGATAGAGTGAGAAATAATACGAGTATGATAAGAACGACATGTGGTGTAAAAGACGATATAGTGACTAAGATTGAGAAGGGAATGTTTAAGTTGGTTTGGACACGTTCAGCGGATAAGGGATAAAAGGATTACGAAAGCGGTATATAAAGCGAAGGTTGGTTGTAGGGCTGGCAGAGGAAGACCTAAAAGGACGTACATTGACCAAATTGGTGATCGTGTGTTACCTGGCCGTACGATCGATTCTGAGCCGGCGTGCGTGTATGAAACGAGAGAGTGGAGGAAGCAAGAGAAGTGTGTCAGAATCGAAGCAAATGGAATTCCATAGTCTTTCCTTACCCTGGTGAAAAATAGGCGTGAGTTTATAGATACTTATGTATGTACTAAAGTGCATAAGAAGGTACAGAGCACCGAAAGTCAATATCGTTACCATAAACGCAAAAATGTAAAAGAAATATATTAACACAAAAACAAACTAGATTTTTTGAAGGTCGATTTATAATAAAGGCAATCTTCCTAAAGGCAATCTAAAATGCGCCCTAACTACGATGCTCCCATTTGACCTACATTCCCTCTCTACTTGACGACCTTAGTTTTATTTAAATTTCAACACACTCTTGGATAATAAAGAAGCTTTTAAGAGAACAAAATAGTAACAGTACTCCTGAGGGAACACGCAAACTTTGTCTATGGGACGCAAACAAAGTAGTTCATACATTTTATGGGTGCAAAATGTACTTAATAAGAAGCAAGGACAAGTTATTTAAATAAAAACTAAATAATAAAAAAATAAACCGACTTCAAAATCTCTAATACAGTATTGTTGAATACAATGTTAGTAAGAATTATTTTCAATACGATTTCTAGTTCCTGTACGTAGATGAACATACAAATAATAATGTTATACATAATACACCTGTGACATTGGGCACACTAACTCACGTAGGTAATAAATTATATAAGAAGAATATACTTAATATCAATTTGAATGTATAAACTCCTTCTTTTTTGAAGTCGCTTTATAAAAAAAAAAATACAAGTAGGTAATAAGTATCACTAATAAAAACTAATTACAACTTCTGAATGACTGCACGGCTTTGCCTTTGCCTATTTCCTAAGGGGATAAACAAGATAAAAAATATACTATATTAAGTAGGTTAGTTTCCTAGGTCAAAGATAAATTATAAAATACTGATTACTAAATAAAGACAGATTTAAAGGCGACAAAAAACGTTTTATTTTTCTATATAACTAATACATTGCACACGTGTGTTACCTGGGGCCTGTTTAATAAAACTTACAATTGTAAATTACAATGACAATTTGATGTACATTGCGGAGTGTGTGATCTCGAATATTTTTCAGTTTCATATTAGCTACGTAATGAACACCAAATTGTCGTTGTAATTTACAATTGTAAGTTTTATTAAACAGGCCCCTGGCCGTACGCACAACGAATAAGCGACTTTATGTCTACTATGATCAGGGTTAGGTTAGGTTAGGTTTGGAACAGTCAAGCAAATAGTTATCATTTCTATGTTTTTATTTTGTCTGTAATGAAAAAATATAAGTAGTCCCAACGCGGCCGCTTTCCCACAGCCGCGCAATTACGTTTCTTTTAAATGTCTATTGTAATAAAAGTTTTATAATTCCGAAATATAGACCTATAGCCATGATGCCCATCTCTAAACATCTAATTATGATTTCTAGCAAGGTAGCAGGGGAGGCAGGTACTTCTGGCAATGGGCACGCCAGCCGTACCAGGCTCTGAACCCCTGTCTCTTGTACACCTTCTTGGCACACTTCGCAGATTCGGTGATGTCATTCATCAGCAGATCTACAAAAAAAAAACACATCATCATCATCAACGCCCATTAACGTCCCCACTGCTGGAGCACGGGCCTTCCCTATAGATGGATAGGGAGATCGGGCCTTAAACCACCACGCGGGCCCAGTGCGTATTGATGGTTATTAACGACTGCTAATGCAGCCGGGACCAACGACTTAACGTGCCTTCCGAAGCACGAGATGAAAACTTTTTTTTGTGGTCACCCATCCTATGACCGGCCTTTGCGAAAGTTGCTTTACTTCAACGATCGCAGACCGAGCGCGTTAACCGCTGCGCCACCGAGCTCCACAAAAAAAAATCAGATAACGTTCAAAAATTATAATTCATACTGAAGTTCAAAAACCTACCTACTTAATCGGGGGGACAGGAGAAAGGAAATAACAAATAATGGTGCTAATTCCTATAGACACCATCTAATTATATTTTAAGTTATAACTGTCATTTGTTTATCCACCGAAAAGGAAAGGGACGGATAATCACAGGCATAAATAAGCAGTAATTTAGAAAGCCCTCCCAAAATTTTATATTGGCCAATAACCCGACAAAATTAATTTGACAGCAACGTCAAATGGGTTGCATATAAGCGAGATGCCTATTTCATAGCCCGGGATATTCATTCATTTAAAAATTAACATCCATCAATCATCCGTCTTTTTCTTTTTCGGCGGGTAATAACGGGTACTTATAACTTAAAATAAATTTTAATTAGGAGGGGTCTGCAGGAATTAGGGCCATTGGTGCTATACCAGCGAGATGTCATCGTTCTAAAAGTTTAACCGCGTTTCAATTGATATTGAACTTTCGCTTGTGACATGGTTTTGACTTCGTCACATACTTAATTATAAGTATGTTCAGAGCGCTTTCCACACTGCCGGACACAGAAACAGATAGAAAAAGACCGTACGAAAGAAAATGATGCAGAAGGGAGGACACGACCTTAGGCACTGAGGAATACGACGCAAGGAGGACTAATCACTGACCCTAAGATCAGTAGACCAGGGTTAAAGGCCACATCGAAGCAATTCATCTAAACACATAGACATTTGCGCATAGAAAAGTAAGTGCGCAATGCAAACAAATGTCAAATAGCAATAAAGCCGTTTTAGGGGCCTTATTTTGAAATCGCCTTCAACTCAAGTTCGAAAATATATGTATTCCCATTTCACGTAGCACATCAGAACTTGTCATTTGCAAGATGGGGCAAATATATATTTTCGCACGCGAGTAATATTAAAACTATAGAAGGGATTGAATGTCAAGTTGAAAATACTCTTATTTTGTATAACTCTTAATTTGTATTCTTATTGAGAGAATTTGTATTCTTACTGAGAATAAAGATTTCTTTAAACCTAAGTTGAAAATACTCAATCGTTGCAAAACATGATGCCGTGGTCGTACCAGAGCCGGAAAAACAAGACAAGCGAACTAAGACGTGAGAATTTGTATGACCGCAACTAAAATTCAGGCCTTGGTTTGCTTGCACAGCTGTTGGCTCTGTGTGAAGTACTTAGATGACACAGCGGGTTCGTGGCAGCCATAAATGCGCCGACGACGATACGACGCGACAACACCAACGTTGGTCTGTAAGCACCCTAACCTACCTAATTCAATTCCACATAGACCCAGCAGAAGAAAGCTGAACTCTTTGACTATCTTGTGGATATCTATTTGTCATTATATACTGTCGTACCTCAGCCTCCGTGGTCTAGTCATTAGATCTGGAGGTCCGGGTTTGATTCCCGATGGGGACACAGTTGAAACCACTTTGTGAGACTGTCTTTTAATTAGTAAGGACATTGCGGGCTTATCCCAGCTATTAACACCTCCATCAACCCACAGCGGAGCAGCGTGGTGGAGAATGCCCCCTCGAGTTGGTTGACTGTACGCCTGTGCCCAGCAGTGAGACCTATATAGGCTGTTGTTTATGATGGTATTCTGTCCTGCACACAATAAACTTTTAAATAAATAAATAGAAGACCATACACTAACCAGCACAAGTAACATTGCAGTCTTTCCCGGGAGTAGAAGTCTTGCTACACCAGTACTTGTCACTGATCTGGAACAGCCCGTATTCCCGTGAGCCGTCTGAATTCCGCCGGCTTATAGCGTGTGTCCTCCTGCTACTCTCGCTCTGCACCAGGCACACCCCTGGAAACAGTCTCATACGTTCACCTCAATCCAATATAGTCTGTATTGCCAACTGCTGGGCAAAGGCCTTTCTTCCTTCCACCTTTCACGGTCTTCAGTTACCAAATCATGATTTAATTATAAGATTATTAGATACGTTAGACGCATCGTGTACCTACCATGAGATTAAAATGCCGGTGGTGATAAGCAACATGGAATGGCAGACATGTTACCTGTCCTTGGCCAGATATTAGAAATCGGAAAAGAAAAAAAAGCCGTAAATGCGAGACCAACTCGCTCACTGAGGGTTCCGAGACTTTGACTTTACGAAAAACGATTGTCTCCATACGTTTTCTGGCCACGTCTTTCCCTCAGCGTTACAGATTCCGATGTGGTAGTAGTTTTACAGCTAGTTACATAATATGTAATTTAATTTTTGAAGTTCAAAAAGTGCTGACTATGTACCTAAGCCAATTATGAAAAATAAATATTTTGTTTTTTTTTTTAATTTTGACCGTCGAAACAGAAGGAATTTTCTTTTGGAATGCATGCTAGGTACTTACAGTCCCTCATTTTGTCTTCCGGGAACCGCTGCATCCTCAGCTCTTCAATAAGTTCGCAGTAGCTCATCTGATAAGCTTCACATTGCAAAACAATTGCCAGTACCAGCACTGCTAAGGTATATTTCTGCATTTTACGAGTATACCTATTATGTTTTATTTAGAGACAGAGAATGTTAAGACATGTGAGTAGACAGGGCTTTTATAACTGCAAGTTATCAGCAGGCATTGTTTTCTAAATTAGTAATACAGGGTGTAAAACTTTGAGTGATGATTCAAACCACGATTCTGAGTTGATATCAAGTGGAATTTTCCGTGGCAAAAAAAATAACTGAAAATAATGAAAAAAACACAATTTTTTTATGAATTTTCCGACAGGAAATTCCACTTGAAATCAACTCAGAATCATGGTCATAATCATCCCCCTCACTGTTCGTTACGGTGTCACTAACACCCATACGTACTTGTATGGCTACCTGTACGTACTTGTACGGGGTGTAAGTGACATCGTAACAAATACTGAGGGGGATGATTCAGTTCATTATTCTGAGTTTATATCAAGTGGGATTTTCCATCGCAAAAGTATAGAATAGAAAATAATTTGAAAAAAAAAAAACATGAATTTTGCGACGGAAATTTCCAGTTGATATTAAGTTATAATCATGGTCTGCTATATAATCATAGCTCTATAATCATCCCCCTCAGTATTCGTTATGATGTCTCTAACACCCTGTATACTGAAATGTCCCCATATTATTGATTACTTATAAATGTAATCTAGCAGAGAGCGTATTAAAAATCCGGTCAAGTGCGAGTGCCACTCGCGCCAGGCGCCATATTTCTTTTATTTTTTATTTTTTGCCGTGAAGTCGGAAAGCACAGCTTAGAGATCGGACGCGAACAAATATATCGCGTCAAATTTTTTGCCTCTTGGGAAAATTCCCATTTTTTAAATCTGTTTAAGATTTTCCCTTCCATCACAAAATAACTAAATAAGTATTAAATAGGTACTTAATAACAATATTTTACAAATGTTCAACGGCCTCCGTGGTGCAGTGGTTGAGCGTTGTGTTCACGATCCGGAGGTCCCAGGTTCGAATCCCGGTGGGGACAAATCACAAAAATCACTTTGTGATCCCTAGTTTGGTTAGGACATTACAGGCTAATCACCTGATTGTCCAAAAAGATCCGTGCTTCGGAAGGCACGTTAAGCTGTTGGTCCCGGTTACTACTTACTGATGTAAGTACGTAGTCGTTACATGAGTCATGTCAGGGGCCTATGGCGGCTTAGTAATAACCCTGACACCACGGTTGATGGGGTTGGTAATCCACCTCACAGCCCACACGATAGAAGAGAAGACAAATGTTTTAGATATTATTATTTTTATTGAACAATCACTTATTGTTTCAATGCGCGTCCAATCAATTCGTGAGAGATAGTTACCGTTTACTTACGATCCATGCTCACAATAGCGATTATAAAATCACTGAATAGGTATTTACATTAGTTCGTCATGCGATGGATGAAACAAGCTTACCTATTAAATAATTATGTATTCGTTTTATTTAAATTTTAACACACTCTGGGATAATAAAGAAGCTTTTAAGAGAACAAAATTGTAATAGTACACCCGAAGGAACACACAAACTTTGTCTACGGGCGGGACGCTTGCAAAGTACGGGACGAAAACTGTTACAAAAACTCTTTATTAATAACTAGCTTTTGCCCGCGACTTCGTCCGCTAAAATGTTTTTATTGGACCAATCAGCTTAAAGAATTACGGGTACAGTTATGATAGTGACAGAATCAACAGATATGATGGTCATGGTCATGGTTATGAGCAATATCATGTACCCACTTTAGAACCCTGTCGCACTATCACATTTGACATTTAATGAGACTCACTTATGTGACATAGCATCAAAGTGTATACATAATATTAGTACTCGTTACCGTTGTCCCACATTTTTTTCTTGCCATAGTCTATGTACATAATGTCCGATGTGTTTATCGAAAAATAACATTGTGCGTGAGAGGTTGATATCTAATTTTTAGTTACACAGTGGTGCTAATTCCTGCAGACTCCGCCATCTAATTTTATTTTGTTATACCTGTCATTTTCTTATCCGTTGAAAAATAAAGGGAGGGGTAATCAACAGGCATAAAATTTATGGAATGTACATGCAAAGTACACGTCAATTTTAGCAGAAATCTAAAACAACCGTTTAAAATTTTACATCGGCCAATAACCCGACAGAATTAAATAGACAACACGTCAAACGGAATCCATACCAGCGAGATGCCTATTTAATTCGCACGGGCTATTCATTCATTTTAAAATTAACTTGTTGACAATCATCCGTCCCTTTCCTTTCGGCGGATAAGAAAATGATGGCTATAACTTAAAATAAAATCAGGAGGTGTCTGCAGGAATCGGGGCCAGTGAACGTGTTAAGTTTTTTTTAAATGTCCAGCTTTTTTGATACTGTAATGTATGAACCCTAAGGGCGCTTACACACCATCGTCTCTGGTCTGTAAGCGCACTAACCACGATATCCATCATTCCTTAACACCTAATTAAAGCAAGCAATCCTAGCAATGTGGCAGGGGAGGCAGGTGCTTCTGGCAATGGGCACGCCAGCCGTACCAGGCTCTGAACCCTTGTCTCTTGAACACCTTCTGGGCACACTTCGCAGCTTTAGTGATGTCATTCTTTATCAGATCTACAAATAAACAGACAGTCAGTCAAAATTTAATTAAAAACTTAATACCCGTCTTAAAAAAGTTTTTTAAAAAAGTCATCTGTATGTGTCTTTAATTTCTGTTCCATGTGCAAAAAAAAATAACTTGAAGGCATAAACTCACGCTTATTTCCCACGTGGGTAAGCAGAGACTATGGAATTCTATTCTGACACACTTCTCTTGCTTCCTTCACATTCATCAATCGTTTCATACACGCCGATTCAGAGTAGACCGTACTGAGCGTTTAACCTTTATGTATGTAGAGGACTATACACTTACCAGCACAAGTGACGTGGCAGTCCTTGCCAGGAGTAGAAGTGTTGCTGCACCAGAATCTGTCATTGAGCTGAAAGAGCCCGTAGTCTCGGGAACCGTCCGCATTCGGTGGGCTTACTACGTCCGTCCTCCTGCCACTCTCATTCTGCACCAGGCACACCCCTGGAAATAGATTCTTTCTTCTATCGTGTGGGTTGTGAGGTGGAACACCAACCTCATCAACCCTGTCAGGGCTATTATTGAGCCGACAAAGGCCCCTGACATGACTCATGTAACGACTACGCACTTCGTAAGTAGTTACCGGGACCGAGCACAGATAATCGTACTTTCGGACAATCAGGTGATCAGCCTGTAATGTCCTAACCAAACTAGGGATCACAACGAATTTTGTTTAAATATAGGCTCGCTTTTGACCACAGTCTCACCTGATGGTAAATGACGATGTGGTCTAGGGTGGATCACGCTTACCTAGCAAATGCCTGTCACTCTAGCCTTGAAGACTCTCAGATTATAAGAAAAACACTACAGCAGTTCCAATTCTTCCCTATTCACATCAAAAAGGATGAGGCGAAACGTGCACTTAAGTATTTTTGTGACATGTTGTGACCGGGATTCGAACCTGGGACTTCCAGACCTACTCTTACGACTTGACCTCTTCAAGGCACATCGTTCTGGCTGGTAGGCGCGTTCTTTTAGAAAGTTATGTTTTGAATAACGTCAATGAATGTTTTGCTCTGTCTACCTAGAAAGTGTTTCATTCCCGAATTCCTGGTACATGACAGTACCTACACACAAACTACAGGTCCGGAACCTCCTTTCCTCCTCTCCTTTCCAATTTAGTCCGTATTGTCACACTGCTGGGCAAAGGCCACCCCTTCATCCTTCCATCTTTACGGTCTTTAGTTACGATTAGGTACGTTAGATGCATCGTGTCCCTACTGTGGGACTTCTATAAAATGCCAGTGGTGATAAGCTGCATGGCATGGCAGACATATTAGCTGTCCTTGGCTAGATATCAGAAAAGGAAAAACAAAAACGAAGAAAGAAGGAACGGAAACGACTTAAAACTTGCACTACATCTTGGAATTTTCTTTTCGAATGGGTAGGTACTTACAGTCCCTCATTTGGTGTTCCGGGAACCCATGCTTTCGTAGCTCCTTAATAAGTTGACAGTACGTCATCTGATAAGCTTCACATTGCAGAACAATTGCCAAAAGAACCACTGCTATGGTGTACTTCTGCATTTTACGTACTTAAAAGTATTTTAATTTAATGAGAACTTTCCGAAGATAAACCTATCAACGCAAAACGAATGTGTAACAGAAAAAAAGACCAGAGTAACCAAGGTTTATAACAGCAAGTTATCAGCACAGGCATTGTTTTCTAAATTACTTACTATATACAGGGTATGTTACACCGTACCAAAAAAAATAATAGAATGGCCACTTGATTTTCCTAAAAACGATAGTAGGTATTTTTCTAAGCATAAGTACATTTTTTTTTTGTTTGTTTTGTCCGTAGAACAGGCAGAGGGATCACAGTCCATCTAAGCATACAACGAGGAAAGTTATGAGTATCAATGTGGATGTGGATATAGGTAAGGGTGGGGGACAACCCAAAACAGTGTGGATGGATTGTGTGTGAAGGGCGTGAGTACTGAGATGACGACTGACAGAAATTAATGGAAGAGGAATACATGTTGTGCCGACCACACCTAAGGTGGTATTAATAAACTAATCTCAGCTTTGAGACTGCCCTCAAGATCATGTCAATGTGACAGTTCTCATATAAAAACAGGGACTTGAGCATGATCTTGAGGGCAGTCTCAGCTGAGATTAGTTTATTAATACCACTCCTAGAGTGGGGTAAGGGCGGGAGGATGATGATGGAAAATATTTTTCTTCTCGGAAAGATTTGATTATATGATTGTGAGTTTCAGCTACGCCGAAAATGAATAAAAAAACACTAAAATTTTCCAATTTTGTTGATATCAACTGGGAATTATGGGCTGAATCATCCCCAAAGTTTTCGTTACGGTGTCACTGACACCCTGTACGTAATACAGATAGGTTCTTACATTGTTAGTTACACGTGTCAAAATAATCTAGCAGAATGCGTATTAAAAAATGTCTAGTGATTTAAAAAATGCTCGGGTGTTGAAAAAATGTAACGTATTTAACAATCATTTTATTGCAAAGTATTGTGTAGGTTAAGTATTGTACATGCATAGACATCGTTTTTTTTATATAAGTAGGTAATAATATGCTCGCTTTTAATATGGTAGACCACCGTCAGATCTTCTCTTCTCTCGTGTGGGTTGTAAAGTGAATTACCAACCTGATCAATCCTGGTGTAAGGGTTATTATTGAGCCGCCAAAGGCCAATGACATGGCTCACGTAACGACTACTTACTTACATCAGTAAGTAGCAACCGGGACCAACGGCTTAACGTGCCTTCCGAAGCACGGATCATCTTACTTTTTGGACAATCAGGTGATCAGCCTGTAATATCTTAACCAGACTAGGGATAGGTTTTTGTGATATGTCCCCACCGGGATTCGAACCCGGGGCCTCCGGATCGTGAGCCCAACGATCAACCACTGGACCACGGTCCCCAGTCAGATCGTCAGATGAGGGTGAATCACGCTTACCTAGCAAATGCCTATTCACTCTAGCCTTGAAGACTCCATATTTTCGCGGTTAATATCTACACTCACACAGTCAATGCGGCACTATTACTAGGACCAGTAAGTAAGTAGTTCCACATCTTATATTTTAGAATAATATTAAGAGTTCGTCACTGGAAAGGCAAAACTACGTAAGCACACCATAAGACCATTTTGAGAAAGAGCTGTTAAAAGTTTTTTTTCGTTTTTTCACGTAACTTTTTACCCATCATCTCTTTAAGGTTATCCTGTTTTTACAGGGTCTGCCTATCTAACCTGAAGATTTGACTTTAAATTCGAAGGGAAAACCAATCCCATACAGGTTAGGTCACATGCCTCGAGATCGTGGATTCCCTCACGATGTGTTCCTTCATGGTTGAGTAAGTGATAATCATTTATGATCCAAACATAAATTCGAAAACAAGTTCGAAAACCATTGGTTTAGGCCCGTGCTAGGATTTGAACCTGCGACCTCCAAGTGAGAGTAAAGAGTTCTATATTATACAGGGTGGCCCAGAAGTTCTCGTTCAAAATGAAAAATTGAATAGAGGGGCTCATTAGCTACCAGAAACACTCCCATGTATGTTCAGCGATTATTTACGGTTTAAGAGATATGACCCATTTTGTACTCTTTTCTAGATTTTCTACCTTACTTCAAAAATAATAATTTTGTCGCTATCCCTTTCCTAAATTTTTTTTTATTTTACTTTATAACTATGCCTAAAGATGTGTAGCGCTAGGTGAAAAAAGAAAAACAGTCAAATCCAAGATAAAAAAAAAGTTATTGGAAGTCAAAGTGAGAATTTGACCAAAATTGTTACACTTGTTAAAATTTCGCCGAAGAATAATAAACACATGAGATTATCATGGACCCTGAAAATATTTCTAAAAACCAATATCCAATATCCAATTTTTCATTTTGAACGTGAACTTCTGGCCCACCCTGTATATAACATGGACTGCTGTTTTACAATATTTTGGCGCTTACGTTATTACCTTTCCAGGAACGTACCTATAAACTTATACCTAAATTAAAACACTTATTTCTTACACATTATTTATTTTCGATGTCAAAATTTCACTCGATTTTCATCAGTCTCTTACAGACGACAGACGTAATTGACAGGCATAGAGCAAGACGGGTCTCTAAGCAATTTCCACAGCAGAATTTGCATTGCATTTATTTCTATTCGTATAGTAAGAATAGGCCAAATATGGAAGGGAAAATCTGAAGAGCAGTTTCACACTTGTAACAGAGTATTGAGGAGCAGCAGCAGAGCTGCTCGGTGGCGCAGCGGTAAACGCGCTCGGTCTGCGATTGTTGAAGTTAAACAACTTTCGCAAAGGCCGGTCATAGGATGCGTGACCACAAAAAAAAAGTTTCCATCTAGAGCTCCTCCGTGCTTCGGAAGGCACGTTAAGCCGTTAGTCCCGGCTGCATTAGCAGTCGTTAATAACCACCAATCCGCACTGGGCCCGCGTGGAAGTTAAAGGCCCGTTCTCCCTACTCGTATCCATTCATAGGGAAGGCCCGTGCCCCTGCAGTGGGGACGTTAATGGGCTGGTGATGATGAACAGAGTATTGCACTAAGTCAAGGAATTATAAAATGCTAATCTAGAAATAGAAGGCAATCTAAGTCAAGCTAAATCAATCTCATTTTTCATTTTGACTGAGCACAATGGTTGACCGCTTTTATTGATGACGTCACTCGGACAGTATTTCCATAAAAATCAATAGAAAATTATCGTAAATTATATCTCATTTGACCAAGTGTAAAATAGCCCATTAGCGCCTGTATGTTTTGCCATTGCAAACTGTGTATGTGGTTACATTTCTATAAGCTTTATGCCAGGTAGGTATATCCTAGTCATGATGTCCATCATCCTTAGAGACCTGATTATACGTAGTACAAACACTAGGCAACGTCTAGCAAGCCGGCAGGGCAGGCAAGTTCTTCTGGCAATGGTTTCGCCATCCGTACCAGCCCCTGAAACCATGTCGCTTGAACACCTTTTTCGCACACGTCGCCGCTTTGGTGATATCATCCGTCAGCAGATCTGCAAATATACGGACAACTTTAAAAATAAAGCATAGAATAAATAATTCTACATAAACCAGCCCCCACAGCACAGGAAATGCACCACACGCGGCGCGTATTATACCTATCGACGACTTCCACCTTAGTCAATGAAGGTTAAAGAAGGGTTTCACTTCTAACTTGCCAGGGACAAGTCCGATTTTGTTGTTTCTTTCTTTTGTAAGCGTAGTTTATAACTTTTAAAATCAGAAACATCTTGAGTGGCGCAGTAAACGCAGTGATATCTACGGAGACAAATGCGTAGTACGGCATTAGCTACTCTGTTACCTCATGGCGTTACTCATTGCGCATATTATAGAGTCGACCCTTACATGTTGCCTATTTTTAACCCCCGGCGCAAAAACGTGTACTTTTTCTTGGTCGCGGGTTTTTTTTAATTTTAAATTATTATTTTTTGCCATATATTTTTCTGAGCTACATTCTGATAGGCAGATAAACTTCGACACATTCTTACGGAACACGTACCAGCACAAGTGACATTGCAGTCCTTCCCGGGAGTAGAAGTGTTGCTGCACCAGTATTTGTCATTAATCTGGAACAACCCGTAGTCCCGCGAACCGTTTTTGTTCACCGTGCCTGTCTTGTGGGTCATTCTATTACTCTCGTTCTGCACCAGGCATACCCCTGGAAAAAGTTACAAATACAGACCTTAAAACAAGTTTTGAAACTCAGATTTATAAGTGAGCGGAACCGTAAATCAAACAAATACATAACATCAGTTCACGACTGTACAGTCATGATCAATATAATATACCCACTTTAGGACTCTGTCGCACCAACAATATTTGACATTTAGTGAGACTTACAGTTCAATTTGTTAAAAAAGTTAATTTGACATGGAACCAAACAAAGTGTATACATATTAATGCTCGTGACCGTACAGGGTCTTATTGACATCATAAGGAATACTGAGGGAGATAATTCAGACCATGATTCTGAGTTGATATCAAGTGGAACTTCCTGTTGGAAAATTCATGTTTTTTTTTTCATATTTTTGCAATGGAATCATGGTCTAAAACATCCCCCCGAGTTTACATTGCAATGTCACTAATACCCTGTATCCTAATTGCGGTATGTAGTCAGAGGTACATCCATCGCAAGATGAACTAAATTTCCACTACTCACAGAGCTTTCTGTGAAACCAACGTGATAGGTGGTGGGCCGTATCGTCGTCTATAATGATCGAGCTAACCGAGTGTCAACAAATAATAATATTGCTTTCTTAGATGAACTGCTTCAATGTGGCTTTTTAACCACCAAGATCTTAAAACAAGTAAGTAAGTAATTGTTTTGAGACTCAGATTTGAAGGTGAGCGGAACCATAAATCAGACAGAAACTTCGAAAGAAAAGGAATTAGGAAAGCATTTAACTACTTATAAGTACAAAATTATAGGAATGCTTGAGAATAACCTTCTGGGAACTAATATTATTAATAAAATAATAATAATACATTAAAGTTGATAACAATCTAGGCAAATACATTTTGTAGCATCGTTAATGTGGGTAGAAACCAGTGGTCGCCGCGACACAAGCTGTGCTTAGTGCGGCGACCGTACAGTACGATTACCATGACTATGAATTTGTACAAGACGCCCGGTTAGAGCCCCTAACACCTGATATAACAAATAATGGCTTCTTTGCCTTCTTTGGCTTTTTTGGCATTCTTTGTTATGTCAGGTGTTAATATAATCATATATTGTTTGATGATTGATGTAAGTACTTACCATTCTTTGTTATATCAGGCGTTAGGGGCTCTAACCGGGCGTCTTGTACAAATTCATAGTCATGGTAGTATGTTTATAAGTTTACAAATTCAAATTCAAAAATATCTTTATTCAATAGGTAACATAGTTACACTTTGAATCGTCAATTTTACATAACGAACGTCTCATCCGCCTAAAACTACTGCAGCTTCTCACAACCTGTATAGCCGGGGAAAAGAAGCTGCAAGAAAAACCTCGGCACAGGGCCCTAGACGTTCTTTAAAAAAAATAAAAGTAAACATAAAATATTGGTATACAATTGAGTAATTTAGCTGCCTAATATCAGTTCTCAGACAGTTAATCCCGTGCATTAATATCTTCTAAATAATCACTAACTTTATAATAACCTTTTTTGTAAAGTTTTTGTTTAACTACTGTCTTAAAACAGTTGAAAGGCAAATTCTGAATGTCAATGGGAATCTTATTGTAAAAACTACACTATTAGATTACATTGGCCCCGATTCCTGCAGACACCGCCTAATTTTATTTTAAGTTATATCCGTCATTTTCATATCCGTCGAAAAGGAAAGGGACGGATGATTCACAGCTCTTAATTTTAGGAAGAATGAGTAAATGAATGAATAACCCGGGCGATTCAAAAGGTAAGTCACTGGTATGCAATCCGTTTGACGTGCTGTCTACTTAACTGTGTCGGGTTATTGACGGATGTAAAATTTTTAGACGGTTGGTTTAGATTTGTGCTTAAAATTGACGTGTGTTCCATAAATTTTATGCTTGTCGATTACTCGTCCCTTTCCTTTTCGGCGGATAAGAAAATGACAGATATAACTTAAAATAAAATTAGATGGTATTTACAAGAATTAGCACCATTATTACATTAGGCAGCTAAATTACTGAAATTGTAATACATACACCATTTTTTAAGAACGTGTAGAAGGACATTCTTGCAGGCAGAGGTGTGTAAGTATAACATGCACCCACTCCCATTTTATGTTTAACTCCTGTGTAATAGGGGGCGTGCCTATTGCCGTTAACCGGGCACACACATCATCATCATCATCATCATCAGCCCATTAACGTCCCCACTGCTGGGCACGGGCCTTCCCTATGGATGGATAGGGAGATCGGGCCTTAAACCATCACGCGGGCCCAGTGCGGATTGATGGTTATTAACGACTGCTAATGCAGCCGGGACCAACGGCTTAACGTGCCTTCCGAAGCACGGAGGAGCTCGAGATGAAAACTTTTTTTTTGTGGTCACCCATCCTATGACCGGCCTTTGCGAAGGTTGCTTTACTTCAACAGGGCCACCGAGCTCCTCATTAGGGCACACACATCAACCTACCCCAATGGAAAATAGGCGTGATCTTATGTATAACGTGAGCATCAGAATGACTGCCCAAAATGACAGATCTTTAAAATATTACTAACATCCAATACCTATTAGCTACTATTTAATACCTTTGTATAGATATTTTCTACCTAATTAATAAATAAGAAAATTAATTTAAAAAATGGCCAGTCATTCTGATGTCTGAATGACCACCCACATTTAGAATCTCCACAAAAAGGCTCCGAAATGTAGTTTCGCCTACACACAAATTTAGTACCTATTCAATACCTAAACAAATATTTTTTTTTATATTTTCAAAACAACAAATAAAAAAAAATATGAGCAAAAAATGTTTTAACGAAAATGTTAATTGTTTATTGTACACAAAGGTATTAAATAGTAGCTAATAGGTATTGGATGTAGTAATATTTTAAAACTGAACGGCTTTCGTGGTCAAGTGGTTACGCGTTGGGCTCACGATCCGGAGGCCCCAGGTTCGAATCCCGGTGGGGACATCACAAAAACTTCATTACTTTGTCACCCTTTTTTGGTTACATTTCAGGCTAATAACCCGATTGCCTGAAAGTAAGATGATCCGAGCTTCTAAGGACACGTCAAGCAAGGTCTCGGGTAAATCGTTTCATGAGACATGTCGGTGGCCTTTGGCGGCTCAATAGTAACCCTGACACCAGGGGCCTGTTTAATAAAACTTACAATTGTAAATTACAACGACAATTTGATGTTCATTACGTAGCTAATATGAAACTGCAAAATATTCGTGATCACATAATCCGTAATGTACATCAAATTGTCATTGTAATTTACAATTGTAAGTTTTATTAAACAGGCCCCAATTTGATGTTCATTACGTAGCTAATATGAAACTGCAAAATATTCGTGATCACATAATCCGCAATGTACATTAAATTGTCATTGTAATTTACAATTGTAAGTTTTATTAAACAGGCCCCAGGGCTCACACGAGAGAAGAAGGACACGCGTACAATGCAATACTTACAGTCCCTCATTTTGTCCTCTGGGAACCCATGTTTCCTCAGCTCGCTAATGAGTTGGCAGGTCGTCATCTGGTAAGCTTCGCATTGCAAAGCAATAGCTAGAACCAGCACTCCGAGTATGTACTTCTGCATATTTATTAATTTTATTTTTCTGTCAGACTAACGTCTAACTGAACGGTGACTGAACAGTGTGTGAAGGAAGTAAGTAAGCGCAGCTTTTATATGGTTAGTTATCAGCACCAAGCGTGTAGACGTGTTTTTTTACTAATACAAATAAACGTTCAGTGCTATATTATTGGTTAGTTGGTTCGTGTCACAGTCATATAAAAGTAAAGCAATTTTAGAAAATGACAAATTAAAAAAATGCTCCGTTGCTTATTTTCTTACCTAACAATCGTGTAGTGTCCACTTAGTCAAATTAGTTACTTTTTATACACTTAAATGTCAAAACAAAATCATTAAAAATAGAATCACATTAAAAATACATTAGTATTATAATTAAATAATTCATTAATAATTCAATAATTCATTTTTTTAATTCATTTATATTACGTGGTTTCCAGTATCTGTGCCCGGTTAATGGCAATAATTTTGATTAATAGAATACCTATTTTGAAAATAAATTAACTTAACCTAATCCTAAAATACCTGCAACATAACACTGCAGGGGACTCCCTGGCACCCTTGTGATTATGAATATTACTTAATACTAGGTAAGTTATGTGTATTATTATTTTCAAGTTTCAACTCAATACAAGAGGTTCAACTGAGGTCACGTTGCGATAGCGCGGTCAGCAAAAAAGTCCCTAGCCGGTTTTAAACCGAGTTCGCGATAAGTTCGGAACAGGAAAGTGTCTTATTAACATACCTACCTAAATAAATGTGTGTATTGATTGACACATACTATATAACATAGCTCAGTGCTCGATGGCGCAGCGGTATACGCGCTCGGTCTGCGATTGTTGAAGTCAAGCAACTTTCGCAAAGGCCGGTCATAGGATGGATGACCACAAAAAAAAAAGTTTTCATCTCGGGCTCCTCCGTGCTTCGGAAGGCATGTTAAGCCGTTGGCCCCGGCTGCATTAGCAGACGTTAATAACCATCAATCCGCACTGGGCCCGCGTAATGGTTTAAGGCCCGATCTCCCTATCCATCCATAGGGAAGGCCCGTGCCCCAGCAGTGGGGACGTTAAAGGGCTGATGATGATGATATAACATACGCTCGCAAATATTCCCAATTGGGGTTACGTAATAGAACTACCTCATCTGTCATTGGGGTAGGCAGAGGTACATTCTTCGCATGTTGAACTATGTCCTCACTAGTCAACGATTTCCGCATTTATGCTTATCGCTATCGGCCAACCAGGGTAGATTACGAGTAATTCTTTCAAATATATTCAGACTACGCCCTGAGCCTCAGGCCTATTGTCTTAAAATTTATACCAGAAGAGCTCTCAATGCTCCCCATTTGTCCGGCCAAGTAGATAATGCCCGCGGCAAATCTACAATAAGTCACGTTAGAGAAAAACTGGTTCACAGTGTTTTTTTTATGAATTTTATAATAAGGAATAATACTACTTGGTACTTAAAGCTAATAGGTAAATTTAATTAATAATAATATTATTATCTTTGGGTCTGCATACCCCCAAAGAGATTAAAGTTGGTAGGTAAAACTTTAATACCTGCGAGGGAAAGAAAGATGGCCGGTTTAACCTTATAAAGTACAGCTATTTGCTCCTTTAACGTAATTATTAATTAAGTCAATGAGCGGGGTAAATGTGAAAACGGCCGTCATAGCGTAACTTTAGGTTTACCAACACACCTACTCTATTGTTTTGTTGTGCTTCATCATCATCATCAGCCGTACGACGCCCACTGCTGGGCGTATTGAAATGGAATTATAAAAACAAAATTGATTATAATAATAATAACGTTTATTTCCACAAAAAACTTGGTACAGAGCATTACAAAATTTCTCAGACTAAATATATATTTTAAAGTAATATCATAAGCCTCTGCAGCCGTACTAGGTGAAACCTGTATCTCAGCATGCAGCGCCTGTTCCCGATTAAAAGGACGTCCCGTTTGAACTGGCAATGTCTTAAGTGGTACAGTGTTACATGACTCATCATTATTAATTTAAGAGCCACGCTCTTGTCGGTGCGGTGTAACATTCTCCATTCTTGTCTATCAAAGGCCAATTCTTTGACTTCTTCATAAGGCCCGACGCAGATACCGACCCCGCCGAACCCCGATACCGACCCCGCCTGCGTGGTCGATGATTTCCCTCAATCAGCGCTTATCGCTATCGACCCACTAGGGTCGATTAATTCTTTCAAATATTTTTTCCTCTCAGACGACGCTCTGCGCCGAGGTTCGCGCCCAACTGTGCACCCTCAGGCCTGTTGTCATAAACGTTGTACCGGGTGAGAGCCTTCAGCGCTCCCCATTTGTCCGGCCAAGTAGTTAATGCCATCTGCGGCAAATCTACAATAAGACGAAAAAATAACTAAACAAAAAATCGTAAGACACGACGTTCTCTTTCTCTTTCATTTGTTCCATATAAGCTCTTCTTGGTCTTCCCCTTCCTCTCTTTCCTTCTATCTTCCCTTCGTTGTCTTGACTACATTTATATAATAACTAGCTTCTGCCCGCGACTTCGTCCGCGTGGCGTGTTATAAAAGAGAGATCTTTGTGTGTGTGGGAGTGCATATCAAATTTCAAGCATCTAGCTTATGCAGTTTAGATTTTTTCATACATTTTTTTCCCGCTAACTCCCATTTTTCAAAATACAGCCATAACTAAACTTTATATTTACTAAGGTATGCATGCATGCTAGATTGAAAACATCTACTCGTATCTTACGCGGTTTCGATTTTTTCATACAAATGTTTTTTCCCGCTAACTCCCGTTTCCGTGGGAATTTTGCAATATCCTGTTGCAATTAAGCTTTAAGTTAATTAAGGTATCTGCATGCCAAATTTCAAGCGTCTAACTTAAGCGGTTTAGATTTTTCATACAAAAGGATTTTCCCGCTAATTCCCGTTCCCGTGGGAATTCCGGGAATTCCTTTCTTAGTGCACCTCTACGGTACCTAAGCTACGTCCCTTCCAAATTTCAAGAGCCTACGTTTAGCCGTTTAGGCTGTGCGTTGATATGTCAGTCAGTCAGTTTCTCCTTTTATATATTTAGATATGTAAAGTATTTACATTGTCTTCTTAGGTATGATGACTTCTTGTTATCCATACGTAATATTTACATTTGTCACTTTAATCTTTGCATTTTAGCGATGTCTTTAGTAGGTACCCTATACGGGTGTTAGTGACATCGTAACGAATACTGAGAGGGATGATTCAGACCATGATTCTGAGTTAATATCTAGTGGAATTTTCCGTCGCAAAATTCATGAAATTTTGAGTTTTGTTTTTAATTATTTTCAATTCCATATTGTGTTTTTAGCTGCATAGAACCCAAATTTCAATAAAAAAAACAATAATGACAAATTATCGAAAATTTTCGATGTAATGGAGACAACAGCTGCTCGAACGGGTCAACGGCCACACGCACTGAGCCGCGCGCCCCGCTCCGCACGCCCCGCTCCGCGCGCCCCGCACCGCACGCCGGCGGCGGCGCGGCGGCGGCGCGGCCTACAAAGTAGGCACTACGAACCGATCCTATTTCTTTCTCTGTCTATCGTAAATTTATAAATTTATTTTATTCTTATTCTTAAATGGACGGATAATCAACAGGCATAAAATTTATGGAATACACGTCAATTTTAAGCAGAAATCTAAAACAACCGACAGAATTAAGTTGACAGCACACGTCAAACGGTTTGCATACCAGCGAGATACCTTTTTGATTCGACCGGGTTATTCATTCATTTACTCATAGGAATCAGGGCCATTATCTACCTAAAACAGTTGAAACAGTAAATAATTGTATTCTTTGTTGTCATTAGAATAACTAACAACCAACTAACACAACCACCACAGATTAGGTAATTAGTTACCTACTATGTCAACCATCCACCAACTTAGTATGTAAGTACCTACGCAAAACCTCGCTACACAAAAATCGAGCGAGATCGCGTCTAGAATTGGGCGGACACTCCGCCAGAGTGTTGCCTATCGATATTCTATCGATACCTAGTTAAAAAAAACCAATAGTAGGTACCTATCGATAGATCTTTTAGATCAATACCCATTATTATTACAAAGCAAGACCTATCGGTACTATCGCTAGTATCGATCTAAATGTACTATCACTACTTTCGATAGTTTAGACAATTTTCAAGTTCAACAATTGATAATCTACCTATCGATAGTTCGGCAACTCCGCCGCGTAGGCAATGTCGGCATGTTCAAAGAAAAAAATTGTCCGAGAGGAGTGATCTTATTTTTCTTGTTACATGTTGGTACCGAGGTACTAAGTACTAAGTTATTCGTGGTTTTAAATCTCATTGTTAAATCATCAGTAAAGAACTAATTAAACCTATCCTGTTCTGTGTACAATATTCATGTAACGGCTACGTGCTTACATAAGTACCTAGTAGACGGGAGCAACGACTTAACGTACCTTCCGAAGCACGGATCATTTTACTTTCGGACAATCAGGTGATCAGCCTGTAACGTCCCAACCAAAGGCCTTATAAACAGATTTTTGTGATATGTCCCCACCGGAATACGAACCCGGACCCTCCGCATCCCATCGCTCAACCACTGGACCACATAGGCCAAGAAGGTTCTAAGACATAATTAAAGGATCCTGGGACGCAAGACCTCCGAGTTAGGGCTTGTTTGATCTGTCTTGATGGATACTCGGACGTGAATAGCCTCACGGATCAAGGGCAACGCGCGCCAATAAAGTAGGCATTACGAACAGATACTAGGTATTTCTTTGAGTTGATAGGTATCAAGTGAAGTTTCCTGTCGCCAAATTCATAAAAAAATTAGATTTTTTTCAGTCCCATATTGTGTTTTAAGCTGCATAGAACGCACATTTAAAATAAACAAATAAAAATTACTAATTATTAAATTTTATCAATGTCATCAATAATAATAATAACGTATCTACAACTTCAGCTATGCGCAGGTGAATAGCCGGCGCACGGGTCAAGGGCAACGCTCGCCAATAAAGTAGGCATACGAACAGATACTATTTCTTTCTCTGTCACTTGCACCATAAACATACTTCTCTCTCTCTGTCTAGTCGTCGGCTCGACTCGGCCGCGGCCGGTGCGTCGTCGGCGCTCGGCGCCCTTAGTCGGCGCCTTTGATGCTTTGCGCTAACGCCGCCGCGCGCTTCCGCTCAGTCGAATACTAAGCTTGACCCGAATCGCGTGATGTTTTTCGAGGATATTTTTTTCGTGTTTGTGAGTGTTTGTTTCATTCTGTAAATGAGTAGTGTCGACTATGATGATAGATCATAGACCATTTACTGCGCAAAAGTATGGAAGATTGTTGATGTTTATTAAAGAGCAAGGTATTGTGTTTGTGAGTGCGTGTGATACCTACCTACCGCGGAGGAAACGCGATGTTGCATACCTACGTGACGTGACATGTTCTAGGGTACCTACCTAGGTACTTCATCCGAAGGAATAACAATTAAGGTAAGGCAAGAGTAGGGTTTTTATTGTTAATAAGTTAGGAACGTTTTAATAACTGGTAGGTAGGTACCGTGCGTGAAAAATCGTGGCAGTAGGTGTTCTACTTCAACAAACTCAACATTTTTAAACGTTGAACCACTAAGCATCTAAATACAAGAGAATGAAAACTCCTACCTAGATATCAACAAACATCGTATCACGCACGCGTAACGTAGCCGCGCGTAAGTTTAGCGTCTGTGTGGCGCGTTGTTCGACTTACATTGCGGCACAATAAAAATTGAAAATCTTAATTAAACATTTGCGACAAGAAAAACACCCACCATCATTTTTAGTACAATAAAATAGGCGTTCCATTTTTTTTTTCGTTACGATGTCACTAACACCCTGTATGTAATTATGGACAAAACTAAAACTGACATCACTTCAGATTCGTTTATCTGAATAAAAACACGTCTGCTCGCCAATAATCACGCATCCGATATTTTTTATAAAATTTTATAAAGACAAAATTGTACTTTTTATATTATTTACTTAATATGAAGTTTATAATTGGAATAACTTGCGTGTTTTTATTAAGTTTAAGTGATGGGTACAAAATGACTAGATGTGAATTAGTTCGAAAATTACAAAAATATGAATTTCCTGAAGAAAAAATGAGAGACTGTAAGTACCTAGCTAATAAAGATAATTTATGTACTTATAATGAATTGTGTAGATTGCAAAATCCGTTTTCCGATTCCCAGTTATTTATTATAGGTACGTCACGCCTGTATCCCACGAAGGGGTAGGCAGAGATATATTGCATATAGATATATTGCATAGCCTAGAAAGTCCGTCATTTGAAGTTCGAGTTATATTACAGGGGTGTGCCTAGTAGAGAAAGAGAGCGGTCGTCGGACGGATGTCGTCGGCAAGGTGAACAGGAATGGCTCCCGAGACTACGGCCTGTTCCAGATCAACGACCGCTGGTGGTGCAGCAACACCACTACTCCTGGACACAAGTGCAACGTCACATGCAGTGGTTGGTACAATAACTCACACACATACTACATAAGACCTAAATTAAATACATCTTTTTTGGGGTTATACCTATATACGTTTTTACTCGGAGGAGCTCGGTGGCGCAGCGGTAAACGCGCTCGGTCTGTGATTGTTGAAGTTAAGCAACTTTCGCATAGGCCAGTCATAGAATGGGCGACCACAAAAAAAAAGTTTTCATCTCGAGCTCCTCCGTGCTTCGGAAGGCAGGTTAAGCCGTTGGTCCCGGCTGCATTAGCAGTCGTTAATAACCATCAATCCGCACTGGGCCCGCGTGGTGGTTTAAGGCCCGATCTCCCTATTCATCCATAGGGAAGGCCCGTGCCCCAGCAGTGGGGACGTTAATGGGCTGATGATGATACGTTTTTACAATAATATACCAGATAATATTTTGAATTTGTCAGAAAATAAATTTAAAGGTCATGTGAAGCTTAGGTACTTTATGTAAAAAAGCTTATTATGAGATTAATGAGTACCTACTTACTTACATTATAAAAATGACTGGTATTAAATGTGTTCCTCTATTAAATAGCTTGTAATGTCTACCTACATTGATTTAAAAGATGTGTTGCTGTTGCAGTTTCTTGTCATTTCTTCTCAGCCACAACATCTTGCGGAATGACGTTGATTCAAAAATGATAAATTGACCTAAGTATAACAAGTTTATCCGTGATAATTCCGTTGAATAAAAGATTCTGATTTCTGATCACGCCTATTTCCCGTTGCGGTAGACACGACAGGGTAGACTGCAAATGTGCTCATCTGTCTGTATATTTCTGTAACATCACGCCTGTATCCGCCGAAAGGGTAAGCAGTACGTATAGTCTTCTTCTTCTATCGTGTGGGTTGTGAGGTGGATGACCAACCTCATCAACCCTGGTGTCAGAGTTATTAATGAGCCGCCAAAGGCCCCTGACGTGACTCAAGTAACGACTACGTACTTACATCAGTAAGTAGTAACCGGGACCAACGCTTTAACGTACCTTCCGAAGCACGGATCGTCTTACTTCTGGACAATCAGGTGATCAACCTGCAATGTCCTAACCAAACTAGGGGTCACAAAATGATTTGTCCCCACCGGGATTCGAACCCAGTACCTCCGGATCGTGAGCAAATCGCTCAACCACTGGACCACGGAGGCCGGTAGTGTGTATAGTGTAACGTCAAAACGAAAATTTTCTATTGAATTTCTACGGCAACACTGTCCTACTAGCGCTAACGTCAAGCACGAAACGAAAACTGGCAAGACACGAAATTACTATGGAATTTGTATGAAAAAGCACACTGTGACATCATAAGTAGAAAAACGTGATGAAATGTTGAACTTAGGTTTTATTACGTTTTTCTTGATTAAAATTCATAAAAAAGAAAACATTAAATGTTTCTCGTCAGGTATAGATCTGGTTTAATTTATTTAGTACTTAATCGGAATTTTATAATTTACCTTTTACCTAGGTAAAACAGGAGACACAAATAATAATATTATTTCATCATAATTCCAGATCTAATAACAGACGACATCACGAAAGCAGTGGAGTGTACGAGGATAATCTTCCGGAAGCAAGGGTTCCTGGCGTGGCATGGCTGGGCGAACCACTGTCAGAAGGATCTACCTGATATCTCCGATTGTGATGCACCTGTTTCTGTGATCTTAACCCCGGAGAATCCCACAGAAACTACCCAGGCAAATCTGCGATAAGTCACAACATAAAAAATAAAAATAAACAACAAAATGTACAAAATTATTCCTCTCTATACCACACCCCGGACATTTCATACAAAACACCTCGTCTTACACAGACACTACACATTGACGTTGTCGTACACGCATTGAAGATTAAAGTAAGACCGAGGGGGTGAGGTAAACTCAGCTCAGCCGCTGGTGGGGAGCGGAGAGTTCTACACGTAGTATTCCTCTCAATACCATTTGCGCTCTAGCATAAACAATAACACTAGCTATAGAAGGGTCGCTCTATATCGCTGTATCCAGACTATAGTACAGAACCATGTATTGTAGAAAGTGGAAAGGATATCAATAACACTACCATACTCTTAGAAAGAGTTGTATTATACTATAGATTATATTGGCACAAACTTCAATTATTATTAAGAATTATTCTTCTAACACAGACAGCTTCTTAACTATGTCCGTCCTGGCGTCTGCCACCATTTTGACGAGAGCATCTTCCCATTCCTTTACCTGAAACAAAATTTCATTTTTGTAAATGCATAATCATCTCGCAGCAACTTGGGAATGTCCTTAAAAAAGATTTCGTATGCTTTGAACCGGCGCACCTTTATGAACTATCGATATAATATCGATGGTTCGACAACGCTATCGGTAAGAGCCGTGGTAGCCCAGTTGGTACGCTTGACTCTCACTTTGGGGTCGTAGGTTCCAATCCCAGCATAGGCCTAAACCATTGATTTTCGAATTTGTTTTCGAATTCATGTTTGGAACATAAATGATTATCACTGTTGAAAAATCATACTTACAGATAGAACAAAGTCCTCCTTAATCTGTTGAATGGTCTCGATTCCTTTGGTCTTCTCTTCATCGTATAGTGTGGTTTGTTGTTTGATCTCCTGAGTGCGCTGTGTGGCTTTAACGGTAAACTCACGCCGCTTCTTGTCCTTGTCTTCTGCTTCTCTTAATGCGCTGGAAAAAAGCAGATTGACATATTTAAAAAAAAAACGGTTTATTTAAATCTAGACAAAGTTGCCCGTATCTAAGTAGTAGCACAGAATAAAGAACGGTAACTCCACACTCCGCGCCATGCGATGAATGTATAATCAAACAGCAAAAGTTCAGTCACTGAGCCCAGCGAATTATTTGTAAACAGTGGTGAAATAAACCATTAGTTGTCATAATTATAAAATTAATGCTTCTGTAGGAGATTGTCGTAATATGAATGTAGTGAATGTTGGGTATGGCAGAACAAGCACGAAAGTAGGATTAATGTCGTAGAAATAAGGTCTTTGCGTAGCATCTGCGGTGTAGTTTGATGTCCCAACCGAACCAAACGATTGGCTTTATCATCGGTAACTACCTCTCAGCCATAGTCCTCTCGTGCTGCCTCCGCGCCTGTCCCTCCATCATCTTGTTGTTCTGCTCGAGGCGGCGCGCGCTCAATTCAGCTTGGTGCGCCTGAAGCTCCATCAAGTCCGTGTTCAACAAATCCAGCTCGCCGTCCTTGCTGTCTTCATCTAAGTCGCCCATTTCGTAGTCTCTGGAACGTCAAAGGTACATAAATAACGGCCATATTAGAACTCCTATCGTTTGGGTTGTGAGGGGGACAACCGTCTTCATCAACCCTGGTGTCAGATTTATTATTGAGCCGCCAAAAGCCTCTGACATGCTCAAGTAACGGCCAAGAAATTCAATAAGTAGTAAAAAGGCGCGGAAGTTATGTAAAAAGGGCTTTTTTACCGAGCATTTAGGCAGATGGAATCAGATTACAAGAAACAACAATTTGAAAAATAAAGCACCCAGTTTCCTTACTATTAAAGTTTTTACAACAAGAACGTTCCTACTTTGGGAACATTCCCGGTATCGACACATCACGGGTTATAAGTGATATAGGGCAAAAAGAAACTTACTTCAACTTTGCGATCTCATGCAGCAAATTATTGGCAGTGTCCAAGTTTGGTTTTATCATCTGTAGAATCTGGAGGCTGTTTTCTTTCTGTGCTATAATGGACTTCAATGAGTTCAACTTCTCTTCTGCTTCTTGGACGTTCTGGGCTGCTTGTGCTGCCTGGAACATTAATAAAAAACTACGTAAACAAACAAAGGCACCAACGTACCACCAGGCTCTGAACGGCAACCACGCCGCACGCGGCGCGAATTATATGTGTTATATACACATGACGCGATACTAGAACTAATGCAATTGGTTTATTTGTCGCAGATCCAATACCATTGGTTTATACAGGGATACTGTAACGAATACATGATTCTGAGTCAATATCAAGTGGAATTTTCTGTCGCAAAACTTTAATACATAATTACATTAGATCAAATATCGCGTCACGCGGGATATACGTGCATCTGGCTATCGGGACCAGAGACCTTAACACTGAAATGGCGTTTAACGGTTTCTGCAATTCATACTCTGATACTAATGTCATAAATACGAAAGTCTGTCAGAACCGATTTAGATGTGGTACAGAAAAGGTTTGAGAATCAGGAAAGGACATGGGATAGTTTTTTACGGAAACCCTTTAGAGAGATGAGAAGATACATAAGCTCACAAGTAATCACGAGGTACATCCATCGCAAGCTTTCATCCATAGCTTTCTGTCAGACTAACGTGGTAGATGGTCAGCCGTATCGCCGTCTATAATGGTTGAGCCAGCTGTGAAACTGTACAGCAAGATTGCAAGTCCGGCGCCGGAGTGCGAACCAGCGCTCCCCGAAAAGATCCGAGTGATGAAAAGAGGGGTTGAAAAAAACCGGTGCACCGTGCGCGATAACCGAAGTCCACGCGGACATAGTCGTGAAGAAAAAGCCCGTACAAACTAAGAACTGACGTACCTGAGTCCTAATATCCTCAGCATCATAAACCCTAAGAGCCTTCTTCCTTTCGCGGTCTGCCAGCAGACCTTCCTTCGTGGCTTTCTTCTGGTCCAATAACACCTCGGTCATGTTGTTCTCTTTGATGATCGGGTCTAATTCCTGTTTCTCCTGATCTCTTGCTTGTTCCTCCTGTTTTAGTTCCTCCTCGAGCTGTAGTATTTCTTGGTTCATCTGAAAAGTAAATTATCATCAAGATTTTTTTTTTGACGTGACTTATTGTAGATTTGGGCTGTCACCCAGTACAACGTTTAAGACAACAGGCCTGAGGGTGCCCAGTTGGGCGCGAACCTCGGCTCAGGGCGTCGTCTGAGAGGAAAAATATTTGAAAGAATTAATCGACCCTAGTGGGTCGATAGCGATAAGCGCTGATTGAGGAAAGTCGTCGACCACGCCGGTGGGGTCGGTATCGGGGTCCTGAAGTGTTTGGTGTCGCGAGCTGATTGGCTGCCTCTATGGCTTAAGTAATCACCCGATTAATATCACCGTCGGTCGGGATAATATCATCAAGTTAGTTGCACATCAGAATATGAGAAAGTGGCATTGGGACAAAGAAAAATGGTAATCTAGAAATAGAAGTTGTAGTAACCAATTGCATTTTTGAGCACATGTATACTGTAAACCAGGCATCAAGGCATATTCTGTACTGTTGTTTTTTAAATTAGAAATCAGAAATCAGAATCATTTATTCAACATAATTATCATGGATAAACTTGTTGAAGGTCAATGTAACATTTTTGAATTTACGTCATTTCGCAAGGTGTTATGGCTGAGGAGAAGAAATGACAAGAAACTGCAACAGCAACACATCTTTTAAAAACCAACGAGGATATACATTACAAGTTATTTAATAACTAGAGGAACACATTCAATACCAGTAATTTTTATCATTTAGGTAGTCATTAATCTTATAATAAGCTTTTTTACATAAAGTAAGCTTCACGTGAGCTTTAAATTTATTTTCTGACAAATTTAAAATATTATTTGGTACACATACATACATAAACTCACGCCCGTAATCCCTAATGGGGTGGGCAGAGCCACAAGTAATCAAAGACAACTTGCAGCCACTGTTGATACGAAGTCCTAAGATGGATATGATGAACCTTATGGTGATAAGGGATCAGCCTATCGCCCATAACATTAGTCCATCATGTTAGAGGACGCAATCCCTCTGTCGGTTTTTACGACATGCCCGGGAAGACAAGCAGCTGAACGTGTTCTATGTTGAACGTGTTGTATGTGTTGTATTATTTGGTATTTTATTGTAAAAACATTTTATTTTAAATAACAATAAAAAAAAAGTTTATAACTAGAGATCCATCTTAAGACTGTATTAGAAAAGTGTCTTAGAAGTATTTGTTGACTTCATTTTTTGAATCAAGAAAGTGAGTTTATGTTTATAAACCTGCCCAACTGTACTGTATCCATGTTTGATTGTTAAAATTAGGTTTTGCGCATTAATTTTTTTTTTTTGTTTTTGATTTCTTTAAATGTATGTAAATAAAAAACAATCTCACTTGTTCCATTCTCTCAGCTCTCTTGCCCTTCTCTTCAGCTTGTCTGTTCAGCATCTCAAATAAATTGGTCTTCTTCTCTTCCAGTGCTTTTATCTGGTACATAGAAAGGAATGAAGTGTATACTTTGATCATAATTTTTGTCATCTACCTAAACAATGGACCACAAAAAAAAAAAGTTTTCATCTGGAGCTCCTCCGTGCTTCGGAAAGTACGTTAAGCCGTTGGTCCTGGCTGCATTAGCAGTCGTTAATAACCATCAATCCGCACTGGGCCCGCGTGATGGTTTAAGGCCCAATCTCCCTATCCATCCATAGGGAAGGCCCGTGCCCCAGCAGTGGGGACGGTAATGGGCTGATGATGATGACCTAAACAATGGCATCGTCAAATAGTTTCAGTCTTATATGCATGCCGCATTTTTAGACTATTATTTTTATTTTTTATTTATAAGAAACTATTATCAATAAAATCTTACCATATCACTAAAATTAAACAGCTCCTCTTCATATGGAGCTATGCCCTGCAGCCTTTGCTCATTAAAAACCATAAGATTAAAGAGAAGTAGCAGAATAGAATGCGAGGTCAAAGCCGTTGGTTGCAGGAAGTGGTTGACACTGATAGTGGCAACCTGCGGCATTACGGAAACCAGGTGGTTGATCACCCTGGTCATGTTGATAACTGGTATCAGATCCCAGTAGTATGTCATATGTTCGTTCAGGGTTTTCTCTGGAGGTGGCTGTGGATAGAAAATAAATATTTATTTAATAATGTATGCAAAACAGTACAGAAATAAGTACAGTAAGCAATAACATAAATACATAAATGCCCTGATATTTCAGTTTATGTTACGGTACTATGTGACTGAATGAATTATAGGTGAGTTAAGATGATTGTGTGAGAAGCAGACAACATACATACATAAACTCATGTCTATTTCCCACCGGAGTAAACAGACTATGGAATTATATTTCCTTCAATCCTAACACAATTTTCTTGCTTCTTCCACATTCATCAATCATTTCATACACACACACTGGTTCAGAGTAGATTGTACTGAACCTTTTCTAAGGAGATCTCCAATTTGGTCAAAGTAGACAAGTGACATGCAATTTATTATATAGCTATAAAGTTTTCCAGACACTACAGTTAAACAAAGAGACAATATTTTAAATGTTGGAACTTATGACCATATAGATGTCCTGCTTTGATACATATGACAAGTTATTTACCATGAGTACTGCATCCCTGTCTATCCCAAGTCGGTCGAAGATCTGAAACAGTGCTCCCATGACGGAGTGGGATTTCTTCAGATCCTCAACTGTCAACTGGTACTCCGGGAACTCCGCGTTCCAGTTGTTGATGAAGTTCTCCATAGTTACCGCCGCCGCTGGAATTACACAGTAATAAAGAGAAACATTATTTAATAGAAGCGCTGCAATGATGATGTTGATCAATAAAATCGAAAGGATATTCAATATTATATCAATGTACAGAAAGAACCTTATTAACTTACCTTTAGCCATGTTTACGAAATCTTTGTTTTAATCTTCTATAATATTATTTGCAATAGTTCACAACACAAATGAACGAAGCAAAGCCAGTTAAAATGCGACCACCAAACCAAAACAAAACAAACGGAAAAATTCAAACACAGTCGGAGACGTTTCAGACGTTCCATTCTATAACCCGGAAAACATTATACATTTCATTTTAATCATTTTTCTGTGTAATGGAACGTAACTTCCGTCTGCAGGGTGCTGCTGTCCATTTTCCATTGAAGTTGGTTAACCTAATTAAATTGTAATTTCTGTGATATTCATGGTGATATTAGGATAAAATCGTCATCGGGAATAATGTAGTTAGCGAAGAAACGTCAAACATGGCTGTGTGAACCTATCAATAAGAAAACTCTTTGCCTATACTTCTAAAAAAAGAAAACTTGTCATGAAAACGTCACTTGGTGACAGGAAAAAATATATGAACGTCACCGAAAAACGAAAGGATTGCCGATTGTGATTGTGAATCTTAATAATTTTAGGATTATAGTGAATTAATGTTATAAATAGACTGAAAACATGAGGATAACTAATGTGCGGCGCGGCAGGATCATCCGCATGGCGGCCATTTGGGCCATTCTGTTAGTTTTGATCTATGCTCTTCATAGTTGGTCAAGTGAAAATAATGCTAGTTCTGGCAGCGATGTGCTGCCGGATGTTCAACTTGGTTACCAAAAGTTCCATCCAAGCGTTTATCCAGAACTCAGGACAGGTACGATATATATTTTTTTTATAATCTGACTAGTAATAAATAGTATATTGTTTAAAGTTTTCCCATGGCACCACATGTACAGTTATTCGGCCTAGTCTAGGTAGTAGCCGGCGTATGCACATAGTTTTTATTACGTAAATTCACACAGTGTGAAATTTGCTGCAGTGGAACCATAAACCATGATAACTCAACAGAAACACAATTGTTTTCAAATCAACCTATATTTTTCTCAACCGTAAAATACTTTTTCAGGAAGTTCCATATAAAGTTATTAAATTAAATAATTTCGTAATTATGAGTATATTTGTAAGAGTAATTAAATATAATGTGATGGATACAAAAATGTTTCTACTATGATGATAAAGCTAATTAGTAAAAAAAAAATCACTATTTCAAGTAGTCACGCTGTAATTCAGGTAGTTGTCATAATTAGATGTGACTGGGATTTGTTAAAGGAGTCCTGTTAGTGTCTGATGAGGAAGGTGTAGAAGCTAACAAACGTATCGGAACAGGTAACAGGGGCACATTATATTAATTAAAATACTCTACACCTGTTTTCCGAAGAACTGTTCCTGAAATCTATTTTATACTATTATACAGTCCACTTAAGAACTCTATATTTGAAATATTCTTTTTAATATTTTTTGTAGAAAAAAGATATAAGTCTACATACTGAATACTAACAAAATAATTAAACAAACTTAGTAGTAAACAAATGTTTGAATGTAAATACAATATTTCTTTCTTTTATCTTTTAATTACCGTATCTAATACTAATAGTGTAGTGATATTTTTCCATGATAAGATTAACAGTGTTGTAAATTAGTTAAGTGAAGGTGCTTAAATATTAATTTTCTTTTAATGTTTAATTTAACAGCAAAGTCATGATAATAAATATAAAAAAGTATCATATCAATTGTAGGAACACTTAAACTAATTTGAACTTTAGTTTGAACTTTAGTGTCATTTGAAGTTTAGTGAACTTTACTTTTATTTAAACTAACAAACCATCAAACACAACGAAGACATCTGTTTGTCAATGATACATAAATATGCCATTTATACATGTATTTATGATGATGATGATGATGATCTACGACCGATTTCGGCCATGGCGACCACTCCGACTCCTAGTCGGCACACGACGCTGATGCGCCCGAAGATGACTTATCTAGCCTATGTATTTATACCTATGTATAAAGGCATAAAGCATATATGCAAATATTAACAATATTTGTCTGCTTATCTGTGTCATTTCCGTAGGTCATATCATATCATAACATGCATCAGAGATTACAAGCCCATGAATATTTCGTTTCTACATTTTTCTTCATTCCCTATTTAGATCCTATTCTGGTGAATGGAACAAAAGTAACAATAATAATAAATTTCTTCATAGTACCTATTAGGATATTAAGATTTTTACTTCAACTACAACTATTAAATATTTGGTTAAATTGGTTAGCAGGAAGTACCTATTTTTGTTACCGAAAAATTAAGGTACCGTTATTTTTATCGATAACGAAATCATAAAGTAAAGGTTTTAAAAAGTCGCTTCGTTTTTCAGTACCGAAAACTACTACAGTACTGATGAATAGACCTACCGGTATCTTTACCGGTATTCAGAGTTATTTTATACCGGTACCATAACCATGATTTGAACTTTAAATCAAATCGGTACCGTAATGTTATACCAGTAGCATAACCTTACGCATTTCAGCAGGGCTTGAAGTGAAGCGGCGCGATATATCGAGGGTTTGGACCAATAGGCGCAACGAATGCTATCCACGTGGATAAACGTCGTACGGTAATTGGTCAAAGCCCTTGATGTAATTTACGTGGCGCGAGGGCTGATGTAGATAAGGTACAAACAAGGCATGTTGTGTTATAATTAAACTTGTTACTTGCAACGAAGTATTTGCAATGTATAAGAAAAATAACCATGTTCAGATATTGTTTTATTGCACTAGTACCAAATTATTTTGATGTATTGAGTTGTAAAATCACCGTCATTCGTCGTAAGTAGGTTTATTGTTTATGGAGTGGAGCTCGGGAGTGAAGCGGTTAGTTGCTGCCCGCGCCGCTACGGACATGAGTTTCTGTTAAATATAAAAATACACGTACATATCTATTATATAAGTTTATCTCTTTAATGATAAGAATAATATGATGAAGTCCTTAGAAAAGTTCCAGTACGATCTTTGAAACGGCGTGCGTGTATGAATCGATTGGTGAATGTGGAGAAATGTGTCAGGATCGAAGCAAATGGAATTCCATAGGTCTGCTTACTCCGGTGGGAAATAGGCGTGAGTTTAAGTATGTATGTTTAATGATACGAAATGCCCCCGTAATATGCTGACCACATAACGCGTGAGACGCGATAAATGGGCCAAAAAGTTTCATCAAGTTTCAAGTTCTATTGGCTCAATTATCGCATCGCGCTGATGTAGGTATGTTGTCGCCCGAACGAAGTTTTGGCACGTTCGAATTATCATTCTACTTTAAGCAATAAAGTATTAAAGGGGCAAACACCTCATTTTTTACGAGTGCAAATTGACCGATAAACTAAGCAATCAGACTCCGTCTGGCTGAAGCTGGTCATAAAGAAAACTTCCTCGTAATCACGTTTGATAGAACTAATGCCCATTGCACAGAGATGCGGATTCTGGAGCGAGTTTGTTCACCTCTAACATAACAATTTTCTTTATATTATATCAGTATGATTACAGGTAACATCTTTAGTTCCAGGGTGTTGTTTTAAATGGTTACTCATTCAGCCTACACTCCACAGTATACCTCGACAGTCGACAACGACACCATCATCAACCGGTTGAACCGCGCTACTTGAAAAACTTTTCACTCACTCTATCTATCCATCTTTGACCCTTTCACAGCCCTTTAATCCTTTCAGTTCATCTTTTTGGTGTAAAAGACGCCATCAGTACAAAATATCATGACCACATCCTTTTCAATGTAGTGGTTCTCATTGTAACCAACAAGAGCGGACCATATCAATATTGAGAATACTCAAATATCATGACAGTCGTATATTTATGCCTTCGAGTACAATTTTCTAGTGCGTGTACCTATAGGTCCCAAAGGTTACTCGATAGGCTTACCGCCTTCAAGTACAATTTTGTAGGGCATGTACCTTAAAGGTCTACTCGATAGGCTTAGGGATACCCTCGAACATTTACTTACATCAAGTGGGTGAAGTAGGTTTTTCCGGCACTTATCAACAGACAAAAGACGCACTTAACACTTATAGTATAACACTTATAGAAGTGGTATTAGACAAGAACAAGAGAACAGTTTGTCGAATGAGGTCAACTTGTAAGATATTAAAATGGGCTCACTTTGAGGTCGCAGGTTCGTATCCATCACAGGCCTAAACCAATGATTGTCGAATTTGTTTTCGAACTCATGTTTGGATCATAAATGATAATCACGAGCTCAGCGGTGAAGGAAAACATCGCGAGGAAACCCACATTCCCGAGAAATGCATTTTCGGAAGTATGTGACCTAACCTGTATTGGGCTGGTTTTCCCTTCGCGGGTTGTAAAGTCACACAGGCAGTCGCTTCTGTAACAAACCGGAACTGTCAAATTTTCAGGATAGGTAAGCGGACCCCGTGAAAAACGGAATAACGCTTAACATTATGCGCACTGCTAACGAGTGGAATTCTCTGCCGTCATCTGTATTTCCGAATGCATATAACCCGGATGTTTTCAAAGCCAGAGTGAACAGTCACCTTCTGGGCGAGCTCGCTCCATCTTAGGCCTCGTCAATGCCTGCGGGCAAGTCTAAGGCCAAAAGAAAACCCATCAAAGGTGAAAAAAAAAATGCTAGGGAGATGATGAGTCTTCTCACGTATTATATAGAAGTGGTATTAGAAAAGTTTGTCTCGCAATATACAGGGTGTTAGTGACATCGTAACGAAAACTTTGAGGGATGATTCAGGCCATGATTCTGAGTTGATATCAAGTGGAATTTTCCGTCGCAAAAGTATGGAACGGAAAATAATTTAAATAAGCTCTAAAATTTTCATGACTTCTCCGACAGGAAATTCCACTTGATATCGACTCAGAATCATGGTTTGAATCATCCCCTTCAGTATTCGTTACAGTGTCACTAACACCCATACCTACTTGTATGGCTACTGTATGTACTTGTATGGGGTGTAAGTGACATCGTAACGAATACTGAGAGGGATGATTCAGCTGATTATTCTGAGTTAATATCAAGTGGAATTTTCCATCGCAAAAGTATAGAATTGAAAATAATTTAAAAAAACTAAAAAAATTACATGAATTTTGCGACGGAAAATTCCACTTGATATTAACTCAGAATCATGGTCTGAATCATCCCTCTGAGTATTCGTTACGATGTCACTAACACCCTGTATATAAGTCATAAAATTAGGTCGGCTTAACTTGTTATTTAGAAATTATAAAGAAATGCAGTACATACCAATAACATAATGTACAAAATTATAAAATAAAATTTTTAACAAAAAAAAACCGACTTCAAACGCAAAACTAAAAAGCAATAAATAAATTTACTTCGCACAAAGTAATTAGTACGTATTTTCAATTAGTTAATTATTTTATAAATCTGAAGCCGGTGCCAAGGAAATGCTACAACGAAGTACCGATTCATATATTTTTCAATACTGATTGTTTTGTAATTTTTTGTTTGACATTGTTTTGTAATTGCTTTGATATAGGTATTAAACAATATTGTGTGTACATAGTAATTTGATATTGTAGTAGGGTTGTTGTAGCATTTACTTGGCACCGACTTCAGAATTATAAAATAATTAACTAATTGAAAATACGTACTAATTACTTTGTGCGAAGTAAATTTATTTATTGCTTTTTAGTTTTGCGTTTGAAGTCGGTTTTTTTTTGTTAAAAATTTTATTTTATTTTATGATATTAAGTGATGGTTAGACCGAGCAAGGATGCAGACAGACAGATTTTCTGATTTATATTCATATATAATAATATAATATATTATTAGTAGTGATCACAATTATTATTGATGAACATGTTTACACACACACACTCACACACGCGCTAACGCACACGAGCACACGCGCACGTACACACGCACACACACAGACACACGCACACACACACACACACACACACACACACACACACACACGCGCGCACACACACATGCACACACACACACACATGTGTATGTGTACATACACACATGTGGTTGTCAGTGGAAGCTGCTATCATACACACTCACGCATACATATAGATACAGTAGATTTCGCGTGGTTCGCTCGCTGCTAAAGCAGCTCGCGTGTCCTGTTTATTCGAAACTGTCCCTCTTCGTATGGCGGCCATCTTGTTTTTCCGCCACTTTGTTCTTTTTCACCGGCGACAGAATTTGACCAAGATTAAAATGGGTGTCGTGGAAACAAACAAAATCCAGGTGCAATAGGTTTGCCAGGCCGTAGGATGTCTCCCTGATTGGGAGCAGTTTTCAAAGATGACGTTCCGATCACACGCCTATACATCATTTTTACCCCCAAGACATTTTCTGGAAAAACAAAATTTTGTATGGCGGCCATCTTGTTTTTTCGCCATTTTGTATTTTCTTCACCGGCCATTAAATTCGACCAAGATTTAAATAGGTTTCGTGAAAGAAAAATTGGTTCAGGTGTGATAGTTTCGCCAGGCCGTAGGGTGTCACCCTGATGCGGAGCAGTTTTCGAAAATCGGGAAGTATTTCCATACTTAACATGACGATCCGACCACAACCCCGATATATATTTTATATCCCGAGACATTTTCTGAAAAAACAAAATTGTGTATGGCGGCCATCTTGTTTTTCCGCCATTTTGTTTTTTTTTACGCGCTATGGAATTTGACCAAGATTTAAATAAGTGCTCTGAAAGAAATATTGGTTCACGTGCGATAGTTTTGCCAGGCCGTAGAGTATCTCTCTGATGCGGAGCAGTTTTTGGTGATCAGAAAGTATTTCCGTACTCTACATGACGTTTTGAGTAAGCGCCCCATACATTATTTTTACCCAAACGGGCTTCTTCCAAAATCGACAAAATTTTGTATGGCGGCCATCTTTTTTTTCCGCCATTTTGTTTTTTTGCACCGGCGATTGGATTTGATCAAGATTTAAATACGTTTCGTGAAAGAAAAATTGCTCCAGGTTGTATAGTTTTGCCAGGCCATAGGGTATCTCCCTGATGCTGACCAGTTTTCGAAGGCCGGGAAGTTTTCCCGAAGCCTAAAGATCGATCCGATCAATATGACTTTACAAACGCACTAGTCGCTCCTACGATTTTTGAAAATTCCCCTCGATTTCTCTGGTCTTCCATCATCAGATCCTGACTTCCTTGACATGGGACCCCCTTGGGTATATCTCCTTTCAAACAAAAAAATAATTATCAAAATCGGTTCATATACGACGAAGATATGCCCGAACAAACATAAAAAAAAAAAAAAATATACGGTCGAATTGAGAACCTCCTCCTTTTTTGAAGTCGGTAAAAATGGGTATTTCTTTGTCTGTTCGACTCTTATAAGGATAAATGAATTCTATGTATTATTGACCTTTTCCTCGACCTCTGAGTGAAAGTGGCTTTCTTTTGAAAGTGAATTGAAGAATGAATCACACTGTGATCTGTCTGTTTAAATGTGCCTTTTAACTGTTTCTCGATCAAAGGATGAAATAAAACTAAGAATTTGTCATTACGTAGGTACTTACCTATAATATAAAAACGTAACAAAATGCTATTAAAAAAAAACACTAAAATAAATCATAGCGATAAATCATTCTAATTCATTGCTTAATAAATCATAGGGGAGCAAAAATAGATCATAGCGATATTCGATGAATAATGATATTTTCTTAATCAAGAAAAGTTGCAAAAAATCAAGAAAAGTTTACGTATCTTGTATACTATATCTATTATTATTTTTTAGTAGATAACGGTTGACCAAAGCAACCGTTATTGGTTTTATCTATTATCAAATTATCATACTACCGCTAATACATTATAGTAACGTTTTTCAGTACAATGACCTCTATATTTCCTTTCCCCCGCTCCACCACATTCCATATTCAAATCTACTGAACCCGTCTTCCTTCCATATTCAAATTCTGGACCCAACCACAAAATTCCTAGAGCTATCTCACGTTTTTTTTTAATAGGATTTTTTGTTTCAGAGCTGGGTAATTTTGAGCCGCCGCGTCCACCGGCGGTGAAGGGTCCAGGGGAGCAAGGGAAGCCCTACCACATGTCTCAGGACCGCGACAATGACATTGCGGAGTCTGAGAGCCAGTACGGCATGAACGTTGCCGCTTCTAACGACATCGCCATGAATAGGTAAGATCACTTACAACGCAATAGTGAGAACATACTTGCGCCATTGCGTTGCGTTGTAGAGTATGAACCGTTGATACAGTCACATATAAGTGCTATCGAAAGTAAAGAAGTTTCTTTAGATTTATAGGCCGTAGGTAGATATGTCTAATTTTGATAAGAGGTTTACGCGATTATGAGATTCCCATATCTTTACGGGAGGCGTCTCATATCCCTGCTTTGACGCGGTAAGAACCCGGTCTTATTTTCCTCAACACCCATAAACTCAGGCCCGTCAGAGCGATGGGTAGAGCCTATGCTAATTAGAAGACAACTTGTAGTAACTTGTATCATCATATCCATACCATAATAAAAATAGCCTTTATTCTGTGACTTTAAATAACAAAATAAGATTGCTCTCTAAGAACGGTCATAGTAAGATTATACAAAGTTTTCCTTATATATCTAATAAGTATCTAATTATAGATCAATTATGTATTTATTAGAATAAAACGGCCTCTGTGGTCCAGTGGTTGAGCGTTGGGCTCACGATTCTGAGGTCTCGTGTTCGAATCCCTGTGGGGACATATCACAAAAATCACTTTGTGATTCCTAGTTTGACTAGGACATTACAGGCTGATCACCTGATTGTCCAAAAAGTAAGATGATCCGTGCTTCGGAAGGCACGTCAAGCCGGTGGTCCCGGTTACTGCTTACTGATGTAAGTAATAAGTCGGTACATGAACCGTGTCAGGGGCCTTTGGCGGCTCAATAATAACCCTGACACCAGGGTTGCTGAGGTTGGTAATCCACCTCACAACCCACACATCACACACACATTTAGATAGGACACACATTTAGAGTAGGGTTTAGACCCTACCGTAACCTTTTCTTTTTAATTCAACAGCCATTAACAGTCAGGTTCTCTCATAACATAGACCTCCTCTATTTCCCTCTTTATACCGCGATCTTATCCATACCATAAATAAAAGTAAATATTCCTTCCCTCAAACCCTAGGTATGGAGCGTACTCTACCACGCTGCTCCAAAGCGGGTTGGTGTCTTACGCCAAAAAAAGCCATTCCCTTTGGACAAAAGAGTATTCATGATTGAAATGGTAATGGAAAAACATTCAACTTCGCGTGTCATGAGTGCAAATTGTTTTATTGTTTTCTTTTGTCTCAGTGATTTCAAGCTAATTTAGTCATTATCGCGCACTTCAGTCAATTGTTTTGAATTTCTGTAAAAGTTTACCAATTTTTCGCAATAATTTCAAGACTTTATGCCGTTTGCTTCTATGTTGGATTGGAAGTATTTGGAAGGAAAGAAAAAAGATCCACACCTATAGGTACTAAATGCGAAAGTAACTCTGTTGTATTTCATGCTTAAACCGCCGAACCGATTTAGATAAAATTTTGTACGGAGATAGTTTGAGACATAGGGAAGAGCATAGGATAGTATTTATCCCGGGAATAACCCCTTAAGGGGATGAAAAGAGGATGGAAAAAACGCGTAGCGCGCGATACCCGAAGTCCGCGCAGATAAAGTTGCGGGCGGAATGTTAGTTAAACAATAAATAAATTGTGAAAACAATAAAAATATCGCTAGTCTTTAAAGCGTTTTGTTATCACATGTACCTACTAATTGGGTCGTGTACTAAGTTCCAGATAAATTATGAAATGCTGATTACTAAATAAAGACAGATCTAAAACTAACGAAAAACGTTTCCTCTTTTCTATTTAACTTATTTATGAATTTTAAACAAGAAAAGCGTTATAATAAGTCCGACATTTTATCACGTATTTTCTTTGACGTCGCAGTGTGCTTTTCAAACAAATTCCAAAGTAATTTCGTGTTTTGACGTTTAGTAATAAGTAACTGATTTGACTAGTTGGAAACTAGCCTATTAGGTAGTCAAAGGTACATCCATCGCGAGATAAACTAAGTATCCACACCTCACCGAGGTTTCTGATAGACCAAGGGGCGTATCGGTGTTAGTGAAAACTGCGCTTAGAACCCGGGTACAAGATTTCTTAAACACCCGAGTAAACCCGGGGCCGCATACCCGGATGCAAAACTGTAGTAAATTCAAAATTCAAATTCAATATTTATTTATTTATTTATTTTTTAGTAGTGACGGGGAAGTACTAAAACAAATTCACTTTTTGGTATAGTTAGCAAAATGTTATTTTACGTGTCCTGAAAATGTCTTCGAAGACTATTTTTAGAGATCTAACTCCTAAGATTTTTAAGTCAATCTATTTTTAAGCCTCCTGTAAATATTGGCTTTATATTGGATAGCAGTATTTAGTACTTCACAATAAACTCATTAAATACTCAATGGCCCCGATTCCTGCAGACACCGCCTAATTTTATTTTAAGTTATATCCGTCATTTTCATATCCGTCGAAAAGGAAAGGGACGGATGATTCACAGCTCTTAATTTTAGGAAGAATGAGTGAATGAATGAATAACCCGGGCGAATCAAAAGGTACGTCGCTGGTATGCAATCCGTTTGACGTGCTGTCTACTTAACTGTGTCGGGTTATTGACGGTGTAAAATTTTTAGACGGTTGGTTTAGATTTGTGCTTAAAATTGACGTGTGTTCCATAAATTTTATGCTTGTCGATTACCCGTCCCTTTCCTTTTCGGCGGATAAGAAAATGACAGATATAACTTAAAATAAAATTAGATGGTATTTACAGGAATTAGCACCATTAAGTCCCTTCTACATTCCCCCACAGATCAATTCCCGACACTCGAATGGACGAGTGCAAGTTCTGGCACTACCCGAAGAAGCTGCCTTCCACGTCTGTGATCATCGTCTTCCACAACGAAGGTCTCACTGTGTTGATGAGGACCGTCCACTCCGTCATAGACCGCTCCCCGCCTGATATTCTGAAGGAAGTCGTGTTGGTAAGTGTTAAGGACTATCTTTGAGATAAAATAGTTATAAATACTGGAGGTAGACAGACCGGTACATTTAATAACGACAAAACAAACTAAATAAGAACTTCTTCCATCTCGTGTGCTTATGAAGCGATTGATGAATGTGGAGGAAACAAGAGAAGTGTGTCAGGAATGAAGCAAATTCAAATCCATAGTCTATGTTTACCCCGGTAGGAAAAAAATGTATGTAACTTCTCGTCTCGTTTAGTTTATCTGAGGAGAAATTATATCATAGTTTTATTTTACGCGCCATGAATTGTTGATTTGGTACTTAAACTTCAGTATTAAGTAAACGACAAGCAAAGATTGTCTTTTAGGCATAGTAAAAATATAATTTAACAATTGACACCTGCACAACACAATACATTAATATTAGTCTGTAACTGCGTCATAATTACATAATTAAACATTTGTGTCAATACCGTAGCGTACATACATCGGATTACCAGTTCATATTTAAATATTTAAATTAATCGATTTGTAAGTAATAAAGTAACCAACACCTGAACAAATTTCCAGGTTGACGATGACTCTGACAAACGCGATCTAAAGGGCGACCTCGAAAATTACATTAAGAGATGGAACGGTAAAGTGCGTCTCATCAGAAACAATGGTCGTGAGGGTCTTATAAGGACCCGGTCAAGGGGGGCTCACGAAGCCACGGGAGAGGTCATAGTGTTCCTAGACGCCCATTGCGAGGTTAACGTCAATTGGCTCCCGCCACTCCTAGCCCCTATATATAGGGACTACAGAATCATGACTGTCCCCGTCATTGACGGAATAGACCACAAAACGTTTGAATACAGGCCAGTGTACCAACCTGGTACCAACTACAGAGGCATCTTCGAATGGGGCATGTTGTACAAAGAAAACGAGGTGCCAGACAGAGAGTCGAAACTCCACAAACATCCTTCGGAGCCTTATAAAAGTCCGACTCACGCTGGCGGTCTTTTCGCTATAAATAGGAAGTACTTCCTCGAAATCGGGGCTTACGACCCTGGCCTTCTAGTCTGGGGAGGGGAGAATTTCGAGCTTAGTTTCAAGATCTGGATGTGTGGGGGTAGTATAGAGTGGGTGCCTTGTTCTAGAGTAGGTCACGTTTATCGTGCATTCATGCCTTATTCTTTCGGAAACCTCGCGAAGAACAGGAAAGGTTCTCTGATTACTATCAACTACAAACGAGTCATAGAAACATGGTTCGACGAGGAACATAAGGAGTACTTCTACACCAGAGAACCAATGGCGACGTATTTGGACATGGGTGATATAAGTGACCAGCTAGCGTTAAAAGAGAAGCTGAAGTGCAAGGATTTTGCCTGGTACATGCAGAATGTGGCTTACGACGTATATGACAAGTTCCCCAAACTGCCGAGGAATATTTACTGGGGCATGGTCCAGAATAAGGCGTCAGGGGACTGTTTAGACACGATGGGAAGGGGAGCTCCAGCATACATAGGTGAGTTAGCAATTTATTAGTGGAAATATGTCTTGAAGTTAGGTGGTACATTTACATTCTATTCCGAACACGGATAAAAAAAAGTTGGCTTAGAAAATTAGACCTGTTATGAATAATTTGACCAATGGCGGTACTAAAGCCGACGGGGCTTATCATTTCTTATAGCTCCGTGTATCCGATGCCTTCCAAACACCCTCCGCCACAACAGCAGGGGATATGGAGCATACTCCACTCCGCTGCTCCACTGCGGGTTGGTAGAGGTGTTTCACCCCGAGGTGAATTCATTACCGCCAAGTCGTATTTTTATTGCTCTGTGATTCCGATACGATCATGCTATTCAAAAAGTAGAATCCATAAACATAAAAAAAAACATAAACAGCCTATATACGTCCCACTGCCGGGCACAGGCCCTCAATCAACCGAAGGAGGTATGGAGCATACTCCACCACGCTGTTCCACAGCGGGTTAGTAGAGGTGTTTTACGGCCGATAGCCGAATTAGTATCCAATCCGATGATCCAACATAAAAAAGAAAGTGAATATCCATCTGCAGGTACATCTCGGTGTCACGGTTCGGGCCATAACCAGCTGTTCCGGCTGAACGAAGCTGGCCAACTGGGTGTCGGCGAGCGCTGTGTCGAGGCGGACATGGACAACGTAAAACAGACCATCTGTCGGCTCGGCACCGTCGACGGGCCGTGGAAGTAATGACCTTGTTTATTTTTCTTTTTATATTTATTTATTTTTTACTTTTTTCAAAAAAGAAGCAAGTCATCAATTCGACCCGCATGTATGTAATTTTGTTGGAATTGGGTAGTTTCCTAGGTCAAAAGATAAATTATGAAATTCTGATTGCTAAATAAAGACAGATCTAAAGGTGACAAACACGTTTTCTTTTTTCTATTTAACTTATTAATGGATTTCAATAAAGAAAAATGTAATAAGTGCGACATTTTGTCACGTTTTTCTACGACGTCATAAGTTGCTTTTCCATTCAAATACCATAGTAATTTTGTGTTTTGACGTTTAGTAAAGTAATTGATTTGACTAGTTGGAAAGTACCCTATTACACAATATTCGTATACGTTAGTCTATTCTGCTTCTGAACTTCAAAATATTATTTCTTACTTTGATTTGTCAGTTTCTGACGTCATACCTTTTAAATTATCTGAAAAAGAAAATTAAAGGTACCGTTATTTTTAAGAGAGAAAAAGAAAACGAATATTACCCTCCAATTTTAATAGAGGCGATAAGTTCGCCATTTGCCATATATTTAGTTACGTCTCTTTTGTAGAAAAAAAAGTTTTATTATGGTCCAATAAAGTATATTTGAATTTCTTTCAGATACGACCCGGACCAGAAGCACCTAAAGCACCGTCTCCACGACTACTGCCTGACCCTCCAGCCGCATTCCAAAACCCTCGGACTGGCGCCGTGTGACAACAACAACACCTACCAGAAATGGACCATCACGCACAAGAAACCTTGGTGAGAGGAGTGACCTTCACCTATTGCTTGCAAGTTGTGTCGCTTAGTGAGCCTTGCTTTTTCTGTTTCAGTCGTTCCTAATTTGAAATTCCAATGTCCTACTCACTTAGATCGAATAATTTGAATTGAGAATTAAATAAAAATATTAAATAATTTAAATTAAGAAATATATTAAAAAAGGAACGACGACGCGATGCGTCGTTTGACCGCTTTTATTGATGACGTCACACTTCTCTATTACCGATACAAAATCCATAGAAATGTATCGTTTTGATGTTTCGTAAAAAGTATCTCATTTGACTAGGTCGTCCACTAGCCTAGCGTGTATTGTGTATTTGTGCCGTCTCGAACACATTCCAACATTAACTAGATATTTAATGAAATAGGAAAATCTAGAATAAGTAACGTCAAAATACTAAGTTTGTCATAGTAATCGTTTGACTCCAATGTTGTAAGTTGTCTTGTAACGCATTATGACTCTCAAAGACAATCAGGGTCGGATGGGATTACAGGCGTGTTTTTCTTGCTTTGGTTTTCTCAAGACTACACAAAAATCGCTAGATGGTCTTTGCTTATTAGAAAGCATTCTGCTTTGGGTACCTCAGAGATATTCAGCAATATCTAAATACAACATATTTTCTTGTTCCAGAGCACCGCCCTAGCAATAAACAGCATCTAGATAAATAATTCACGTGGAAACTTCCAGAAGAAACCCTGTATCATAAGGTTTGATAACGCGTCCATTCAGAAAACTTTGTCTTATAAGGGTTGTGTCCCGTCTATCGTTACGAGTGTTTCGAGGCTACAGATATGTAACGTCTCAAGATTATATTTCCATTATTATAAATGTGAAAGTGTGTGTGTCTGTTTGTTCGTCCGTCTTTCATAACGAAACTTCCCTAAAATGGGGGGGTGGAAGTTTGTACGGAGCATACCGCAATTTTCAGGGTAGAAAGCTAAAAATTGGTATTGGTGGTTGGTATTGTTATTGGTGGTTTGGACTATTTGGGAGTATCAAAAAAATCGTGCATCATTATTTTTGGATCCCAAAAAAAAAACCTAATCTGACCCAACCCGTTCAAAGAGGGGGTGAAATTTTACAGTTTTCATGGTAGGAAGCTAAAAATTAATACACAAACTCTTTGTTACCAACGAAAACTAGCTGCCTTATTTTTTGAACCGTGTTACCCCGAATTTAACGCGAGCGAAGCCGCGGGCAAAAGCTAGTAATAAATAAAAAAGCTATTTTTAAGGCCATTCTTGTTCACATCATAACAGATGTTGATATCGTTTGGAATTTGAAAATAATGATCACACTACGACATATTTCTTGAATTTGCTACTTACTAATAACTTATTTATTATTTTAAATGTAACAACGGGTTTTATAAGTAAACCAGAATCGAAATACCAAATGTAAAACAGCTAAAATACTTAAACCTTTATCGCACGATTTTAGTCAATCGTAATGGTGAAATTAAGGCACAGTTTATCTTTTGGCGTAACGATAAAGGGGCCAACTGTAGGAAGCAATAAGTTTTGAGTTTGTACAAAGTTGATCAGTAAAAAGTTTTCTGAATGGACGTCGCATTCCCTAGTTTGTGTAGTTATAAATGTGTTCTCCCTAGTGTAAATTATGCGACGTAATTCTAAATCTTATTTTGCTCAAATCGAGACTAAACTTTTCTATTAACTATAAAAGGGTTTTTTTTTTATTGTGGACTTATTATACTTTTATGGACTTTGAGTGAAAAATTATTTTTTCGTCTATATGGATTAGACTATTTTATTTTATATCATTTTCTGTGCCGCGCAAATGCTTCAAGTATTTGTTTGCAACGTATATCTGTCTATGAATTTATTATGGTTTACTGATGAGTTTGTAGTTACATTAAGGTAAAGTATATTCTTCTTTATGCACGATAAGTTGTACTTAACCCTCTATGCATTCCATTATGTTATCTGAATCTCAAATAATAAAGTGTGTAATAAATAATCCAATAATACTTGCCGTTTTATGTGTGATAATAAATGGTTACAGTGGAGACTTCAAGAGGGTAAATGACAGAAAATAGAAAAATACTGTTTAATGTCTGTCTTTTATCAGTTACACAAAGTATAACGTTACGTAACTTTACTTTTTAAGCAGCTTTATACTTCATAAATATTTATTTAGCTTTATACTTTATAAATAGCTTGTGAACTGTTTTGTGCTAGCTAATAACTGCGCACTACCAAAGTGTAACATTAACTTTCCACATGCAGTGACATGAGCACGAAGCTATTTATTCTTTCACATTTTTTCTGTTTATTTTTGCACTACTACAATGCATTTATGTTCACTTTTGTTATATTTTTCAGCAAAATGAAACCAATTTTGCATGGTCCCTTAAACACTGTATCAGCCTATAAGTATATGTCCCCTCAATAAATCAGAGGGGGAATAGAGCACACTTCCACGTCCTACATAATTGTGACTAAATACAATTTTCGAATTTATTCTCAATAGGCATTGTGTTAACTTATATGTACGCATTTATCCAACGACATTCGTTAGAGCATTTACTATCATATTTATTAAAATACTCTTTTTCTTCATCACTCATACGCATTTATTTATACCTTTAATATAACGAATCTATGAGATTGATAAATTATAAGAACCGACGTAATATTGTCAGTATTTAAGATTTTCCTTTCATGTTATTTAATTTTATGAAATCTTTCTGTGTGTCATAATAAAAACACATCTTAGAGCCTTAACTTTAAGGATTGTATGTAAATTATGGTTTTGTCCTATGTTCGATCTAATCCAATTAGGGAAATAACAGGGATTCAGTCCAGTTATGACTGAATGTTGCAGTAGTAAGCGTAGTATATTAGAATTAGACTGATAAAACGTAAATTTAGGCTAATGAAATGTAAAAATTTGGTTGATACTTTTATTTTTAACACGTTGACAGTCCAGTGATCCATATACGGGTCATAACGGATTAGCTCCATACGTCCGTGACCCATACATGGATCACTAAGAAACGACCGGGTACACAGTAAGGGCGGGTGCTCCATGTGGACCCCGGGGACCCTTGACACCCGATGGCACCACCGGTAGTGTCAAGGGTATTATTCCGTGCCCATGGCACCACCGATAGTGTCAAGGGTATTATTCCGTGCCCATGGCACCACCGGTAGTGTCAAGGGTATTATTCCGTGCCCATGGCACCACCGGTAGTGTCAAGGGTATTATTCCGTGCCCATGGCACCACCGGTAGTGTCAAGGGTATTATTCCGTGCCCATGGCACCACCGGTAGTGTCAAGGGTATTATTCCGCGTGCCCATGGCACCACCGGGGTGCAAAAAGTACTATTCTTTTATATCGTGAAACCACCCAGTAATTTAGCAAAGATTTGTATTACGGTATGTTTGATGAATGCTACTTTCCACCTGTTTGAAGTCTGAAGTAATTGAAAGTTTAATAAAAATATTCAAATAATCAAACATTGAAGTAATATCTTACAAGGAAGCCAAAACATTTTGTATGGTGACTGTCAATATGTTAACATTGTAATGATGTTTGTAAGCCAGGACCTCTAGCCAACTAAAGTGCAATGATTTACATATTATCTACTACCTATTTCGATGTTACGATTTTCTATAAGTCTTTATTTTAAAACTGAATATATTATTTATCTATTCTAATACATATATTGTAAAAATAAGATTTTATTTGTAAAATTACTGTGATGTCAGCTCTTTGATGTTTTTATATATTTCCACTTTAGAATAAAGAATAATATTTATTGTTAACATTGTTTTATTTATTAACCAAGTAGCTGTGTAATGTTTTTGACAAATTGAAAGTCATTCATAATACTAATGTTGATAATTTATTTATTCTGCTCTATAAATGCTAAAATTTATATTAACTAAGCAAGTTACAGTAGCTACTAATTTAGTAATATGTTATTTTCGGCATTAATTTGATTAAAAATTATATTGCGGCAAGGTCACTTCTGTGATTATTACAGATATAACCAATGATTTATCAAAATATAGTTAATCAATTACAATGCTTGTGTTCTATCTAGACAGAATTACTTGTGAGGATTTTATGTGGGGATTCTAGACCACCAGTCATTCCAGTTATCAATCCTTTCATTTACATCCAAAATTGACCAGTTAGGTGATGGAATGTCAGGTGCTAACCAGTTAAAATCATCTAAACCGTCCCAGTTATTGGTATTCCTGTCTAAGGATGACATATTGAAATGCTTATCTAAATCTTCGTAATACAAATTGTAAGGTGCAGTTCTAATCTCAGAGCAATCTTCAACAATTCCTTTGCTAGTGACATGTAGATAAATGTCACATTTGTTAGAAGTATGCATACGGAGCTGTTGACATGCCGTAACTATTTTGCAGTTGTCACACTTCTCAATGAAAACAGAAGAAGTGACCGGTCCAGAGAGAACGACACAATTCTCCAGGTTCGTTAAATGCAGGGTGCCCATCACACCTTTGAGACTTACTGTGCAATTCTTGAGATGTCGTAGAGCAACATCCCTCTGGAATAATTCATCATTATCCAATGCTAGCACCTTGTTTTCTAATGAATCAAATCCAAACAGCTTCTCATCCCATTTGTTACTATCATTCTTCCCAGCTCCATCATGTTCATCCAACGAGTCTTGTTTCTGGTTGTCAGATTTAGGCAACTTCTTCCTAGTGAAGCCAAACTTCTTCCGAGGGACATACCTATCCTCCAATTCGTAGCACTTTGTTTGTAAATTCTGAACAATACCAAGATACTTCCTCATGTTAAATTCTTTCAAAAAGAAAGAAGATGTTATTACATATTTCTGTAATTCATTGACTTCCCGCTTGATGTTGTCAAAATGGGATGGCAGTACATGTATCTCTAGAGTTGGAACTGTGGAAAGTAAGTGTTCAATGTATTCAGATTTTATCTTGAAAGCCCCTGAGAAATATTCCTCATTTTCATTGCAAGCATCTACTTCTTCCTTGGCCTTATGGGCCTTTTGCAGTTTTTCTATTCTTTGTGCATCTCTCCTGCTCAGTCTCTCAAGTACAGTATGTTTGTCAGTCATTATTTGCCTTTCAATAATCCTTCAATCTTTTTGTTCAATTCTGAGTTTTGATCAGCAGCTTCTTTTAGTACAGATATTGTATCTCTGGCCGTTTGTCTTGCACTTGTATGCTTAGTAGTCTGATCTAACTGTAATATAAATAATGATTTACATAAACATTTTGAAGTTATAAACTAAAATGAACAATAGATGAATAAACAACAAACAAATGTCAAAATTGATCAAACCTTGATGATTGTTGTGATGTAATTTGAGTGATATTGAAAACTATGAGACCAAACAGGTGTATTTTAATAATATTATATATTTGATTCCAGATACAGATTAGTCTCATGAATTTTCAGTTCCATGTCACTATTTTGATGAACAGTAATAGTCTACATTGGACAATGATCTCTAATGTTTTAAATGAAAGTCCAATCTTTTGGCAACTCCGAAGCTCTAATATACCATGCCACTGTTAGTCCCCACAAACACAAACAGTTAAAACAACAAGCAGTGACCACAGAACAAATACATAATTCAAATAACCTCTTTGACGAGCTCATCATCAGGTTTGACCACCTTCAACAGTCCGTAGCCCAGGCCTCCGAAAGTGACCACCCAAAATGTGGCCCTAATTGCAATATTCATCTCACCGCAGACTTAGATCTTGCCCTCTTTTTTCCAAACTTTCAGGTCAAGTTCACGAGTCTTCAGGCCCCCGATTGTCTCACCAAGACCGTAGTATCCTTCCAATGCCCAGTTGTACTCTTTGTACATATACAAACGGAAATCTGGAATGAGGAATGCTGATGTCAGAAATGTCTCAATTCGGAAATAATTTAAGTCTGTAATCTACAAAACGCTGTTTGTCTGTGGGAGATGGGTTGCAAGTTGCAAGCCATTTTGGGTAATATCACCAGATATCCATAGCTTTAGAGTCAAAAATGAGGCCAAATGTGTCATATGGTTACAAACTTATGACTAACATTTTCTGACGTGATGCTAACAGATTCATTTGTTTTAGGAATAGAGTGAAATAAAATGAAAATCAAAGTTCTTTGTTCGGATTCAGAATGAAAATAGAAAGAACTCACCCCTATCGGTGTTGAGTTTGTACCACAAGCCGTATGACACGGCGATGCCGAGCGCTTCAGCAATAAACACAGCCTTCAAGCCAATGCCAATATAACGTTTATACGCAGGTTTTGCCTGTTTAGTTAGCATAATAAAACATTTATCAAGAAAATTTAATTTCTTTCTATAAATAAAAATCCAATTGATGGAAATGTAATTTCACAAGAGACGTCCGCGCAGGGCTGCCAGATGAAAAAAAGGCATGATCGTACGTCAACTACAAAAAAATCGTATTCCAAGGAAATTTTGAAATGAAAAGATAGTACAACTTAAAAGTTCAAAGTTTTTATGAAAAATGAGAATAATTCGTTAAGAATCAGAAAAATACTAATTTTCTGAGGTTAATTTTCTTTTTTTTTATTCGGAAAACTGCGCTATTCGTCATCTATCGCCTGCACTGCATCACTTGCATGTCCTCGGTTTTATTATTCTTGGAACCAGTATCATGAGTGGCAGTAACGTCGGTACTTTTTACTGTAATTACTGGAAACAGCGTTGGTAGGTTCAAGACAGTCCAGTTCCGATAGAATTTCGCCATCTAAATCGTATCTTTTTTAATTTCTTCTGCACTTGTGATTAAAAAATGCCTGCAACGTTGAAAAAAATCAAAGCTGCCGGAGTAACACATTTGTTTTATTACGAAATGTTGCCAGGTACCGAAAAATCGTACATTTTCCGTACGATCGTAGTCTTGCGATCGTACATGAGTAGAAATGCCAAAAAATCGTACGAGTACGATTTAAATCGTACATCTGGCAGCCCTGCGTCCGCGGATGACCGATGACGTAAGGAAGTGCGTTCAAAAACTTTGGTTATCTAGCTGGGTATTCTTAATAAATAACAAAAAGAAATTAAAGTTACTGTAACTAAATAATATAAACAAGAATTTAAAGCTTTTTTAATAACGATGTCCGCAAAAAAACAAGAATGCATTAATTATTATATTCATAGTTATTAATTATGTATGACAAAAGTAAATATGATCTAAAGGGTGGTTTTTGAGCAACATCAAACTTGGTCCTAGCCTAGCACAGACCAGAGACCAAGTAGTGGGTCCTAGACAACATAGGACACCAGACACTCCTATTTTTTGGAGGAAGTTTTCAAGAAGTAGAGGTAGGTACAGCTACGAAAACATTCTTACAATATATTTTTTAAGTTATAGCTAATTTATAAATAATTGCAAATGAAAAAACATTTTATTTTCAAAATAATTTATAGTCTTTACGTATGCTTTTTATAATACCTTTATCTTATTAAGGATAGACAAAGGGCTATGAACCTTTCTGGCATATCTCAGTGGCGCCACCTAGCGGATTTTTCAAAACTGCGGCGCACGATGAAACCTGTGCAAATCGATAGGGGACACTTGTCTGAACAAAAAAGCTTTAATGGACCTATGCTCTAAAGTGTCACGTTTTCAAGATATCTAGCTTGAAAGTAACGAAAAGTGTCGTATGGATAAATCGATTTTACTCTTTATCTGATATACAATCATAATATAGTGACAAAGTGATTGATTATACATGAAACATTATTTAATATACAACATATTTATCTTATTGAAAAAATGAAATTAATAAATACTTGCAACAACATTAATGGTTTTTGTCTTTGCTACATTATATAGGAAGGTAGGTAGGAAGTACATAGGTACTTAACTGTGCACACCTTATCTGGTTACTAATTGCAAACTGAGTTTATCAGTTTGTGTTATGTATGATATAGGCGTCATTTACTCCTTAACTTGATTTTACTTGACACAACGACAGGATCTAATGAAATATAAAATAAAGTTTACATTTTTATATACGCTATGCGTTTAGTGCGGCATCATTAGTACTCGTTAAAAAGCAGAAGTCTCGACTACGTAGCATCTAGCATGTTACTGGTGGAAACGCAGTCTAAATGTGACGTACTTACTTCATTATTGATGGAACAGTATTCTTATCGTTTCCAGCTAACTACGCAATACCGAATATGCCACATTTAAAAGAGGAAGTGAGGATTGCTTGCGCCCTAATAAATGCCTTCGGAAAACGGGTGACAGATCACCCACTCGTAAATGAAATAATCAACGTATACCTTAAGCACGACGCCCCAAACTATCTGTGCGAGTTTGTAATACAAAACAATTTAAATCAACGCAGAGCCGCTTTCCAAGCTATAAACTCAAGTGAAGGCTTTCAACAGTTTCCCATCTTATCATATGAGGATCTCTTGATAATGTCTCTGGGGCCGTATCAAGTGACGCAGGCAAGAAGCTACTATGGCGAACACCTAAAAGAAAACGGAACGTTTTTCATTGAAGTGTATGAAGATTTTGAAGTTGACTGTAATTTAAATCAATACAACATAGTAGTTTGTGATCCTTGGCTGACAAGAGCTAAAATACACTCGAGGCACCAGAGCAACAGAATTTAATTTGTATATATCTTGCTAAATAATAGTTTGAAAAACAGAAATAAACTTGTCGGTCACTATTGCAGCTGTATAGTTGGAAAACGGACACTCGGGTGCTGTGCTCATGTCATGTGCATAGTTTGGTATATGGGATGGGCTCGGCACCAAGAAATTCAACCCCCTGCTGCCTTTTTAGATCAAGTTATTATTTCTGATGAAGAAGAAGATTGATTATTCAAGAAGACTGATATTCATTATCCTAATAGGTACGAATTTGTATAAAAAAAGTCTATTTGTTATAAGTATATACACTGTATGTATTCAATAACAATTAGTATTGATTTCATTTTTAAGCAAAATATAAATAACTATATGACTACTTTTACGATGTTTTGTTTCATACTTATAAAAACACAACTAAGAAAATCGATGAATAATTGAACAATGTGTTCATGTAATATGATTGTTATGAACTAAGTAAACAGCTTAAGGTCCCGTTGCATTGAAGGTACACACCCCATTGGTGTGTCTATCTATACGAACTAGGTATGTTCCATACACTGCTGTAAAGTAAAGTAGTCCTAAAAGCGAATTTTCACACCCCACCTGCTTTCACTGTGATTAGACATTTAAGCTGCCTTTCATTGAATAAACATAAAAACTCAAAAAGTGTGAAATTGTTAGACAATCATAGCAAATAACTTTGAGCGTGATTACCACGAGAATAAGTCATGATTTGTACATGTCACGACTCGTTTCTGGATTTCTTTTAAGTTACACATAAAAGTAAGTTATAGATCAGATATTTATTTTATCTATTTTCTATTTATTTATTTTTCAATAAAGTAAATATGTGGTATATTAAACACTAATATTCCATGCATAATCACTTAGTCACTATATTCCAATTGCATATAAAAGTAAAATCGATTTGTTCATACAACACTTTTCGGAACTTTCAAGCTAAATATCTTGAAAACGTGACGCTTTAGAGCATAGGTTCATTAAAGCTTTTTTGTGCAGAAAAGTGCCCCTTATCGATATGCACAGGTTTCATCGTGCGCCGCAGTTTTAAAAAATCCGCTAGGTGGCGCCACCAGGCTATGCCAGCCTCCATAGTGAAATGTTCAATGCCCTTAGTATCCAGTTCAAAAACTATAATCAGTTTCGTCCGCTCCATCGTTGCCCAGGCTTCAGCCGATCTGACCATATCCTGCGTTCAGCTTCGGGTTCTGTAAATAGGTATACGAAGATAAAATAACTTTATTTAAGTCGACTGGAAGGAATGTCAAATAGTACCTGAGTAGATTTTCAAACACCGGAAGACAATATCATATACTTATTCTAGAATATTTTGGCCTTTTTGCAGAAACCCAATTAAAACTTAGGTAGGTAATTTGGCGACATACATACCTAAGTTCTTACTAGATATTTGCAAAAAGACAAAACATTCTAATAAATTTTTGCATTCTTCTTCTATCGTGTGGGTTATGAGGTGGATTACCAACCCATCAACCCTGGTGTAAGGATTACTATTGAGCCGCCAAAAGCCCCGACATGGCTCATGTAACGACTACTAACTTGCCACCAACGGCTTAACGTGCCTTCCGAAACACGGATCATCTTACTTCCGGACAATCTGGTGATCAGCCTGTAATAGCGTAACCAAACTAGGGATCACAAAGTGATTTTTGTGATATGTTCCCACCGGGATTTGAACCCGGAACCTCCGGATCGTGAGCCGAACGCTCAAACCTCTGGACCACGGAGGCCGTTGCGTTTACGATAATGATATAATGGCTTCCGGTGTTAGAAGAACTACCCACCTACGCGTATTATAAGAGTGATATTAAATATATATTATATTAGTGATATATTATATTAGTGAGAGTGATACACGATAAAGGCCCAATGCCAACGGTTGGAGCAATATTTATCTACTTGCCGTCAGTTTGTTCGGTACAAGGTTCCTCGCAATGCCGTGTCTCGCTGGTAGAGACTTCTTCGCATTCTTCCGGTACTTCTGGTGTATTTGCATCACCATTCTCCTGAAAGATTAACTTAACAGTAAGAAACAGCCAATATACGTCGCAGGGCGGATCTTCGAAACCCTAGAATATTTTATTGTCTTTTTGCTTTCTAACTAGATGTTTGCATTTTGATGATTTCTAGTGTTCGAAGATTCCCCCCCTTCCCCATTCTTGGACTAGTAACCCACCGCCAACCCGTTTGCCTTCCGAAGCACGGATCATCTTACTGTCGGACAATCAGGTGATCAGCCTGTAATGTCCTGACCAAACTAGGGATCACAAAGTGGTTTTTATGATATGTTCCCACCGGGATCCTCCGGGTCGTGCGACCAACGCTAAACCACTGGGCCACAGAGGCCGTATCGCGGTCTATAAGTAATGATAATAAATATACTTCTCACATCTTCAAAGTTCTTGATCGCTACACCATTGATGACGTGGTATCGGAACCGGGTCTGGTAGCCGTCGATCTTCCCGTCGATACACTCGTCCTCACAAGGCAACCATTCTTCCCACGAGGACACTGGACAGTCAGGGACTTCGTTGTTCGGGTCCAGGACTACAGGGGGGCTAAGGACAATGATAAATTAGTGGACCTATGTTAGGACCCCGATGCCGACCCCGCCGGCGTGGTCGACGATTTCCCTCATTCAGCGCTTATCGCTATCGACCCACTAGGGTCGATTAATTCTTTTAAATATTTTCCTCTCAGACGGCGCCCTGAGCCGAAGTTCGCGCCCAACTGGGCACCCTCAGGCCTGTTGTCTTAAACGTGGTACCGGGTGAGAGTCTGGCATTAACTGTTTGTCCGACCAAGTAGTTAATGCCATCTGCGGGAAATCTACAATAAGTCACGTCAAAAAAAAAGTGGACCTATGTAAAAATCCTCGAGAAATCCCTAAAATCCAACTACGAAAAACGAAACACATTTGTGGCGTCTAATTTACTTAACAATAAATCTTTTTTCTTTCTTTCTTTACGATCTCTCCATTTATTTTGGGGTTACTTATTAGCTACTTACCTGGTTGGTGGTTCTGGTTTAAATTCTTCATCTGTAATTTGAAAGAAAAAATGTTTTATACCTATATAATCCACAGAGAAAACTATCGAAACTCCGGAATTAGATGTCAGTACACTCTTTATGAAGTTCTCTGATTAGGTACCTCCAGGACTTAGCGAACCTCTGTATTTCGTGCCATACAGGGTGTTAGTGACATCGTAACTAATACTGAGGGGAATGATTCAGTTCGTGATTCTGAGTTGATATCAAGTGGAATGTTCCGTCGCAAATTTATGATTTTTTTAAATTATTTTAAATTCTATACTTTTGCGATGGAAAATTCCACTTGATATTAACTCATCAATAATGAGCTGAATCACCATCTCGGTATTCGTTACGATGTCACTTACACCCCGTACAAGTACTTACAGGTACCAATACAAGTAGGCATAGGTGTAAGTGACACCGTAACGAATACTGAGGGGGATTATTCAGACCATGATTCTGAATTGACATGAAGTGGAATTTCGTGTCAGAAAATTCATGAAAATTTTAGTGTTTAATTTAATTATTTTCAGTTCCATACTTTTGCGACGGAAAATTCAACTTGATATCAACTTAAAATCATGGTCTGAATTATCCCGCAAAGTTTTCGTCGATGTCACTAACATTCTGTATATGGTTTGTGCATAGTGCATTAAATACTGAATATCATCATCATCATCAGCCCATTAACGTCGTCACTGCTGGAGCATGGGCCTTCCCTATGGATGGATAGGGAGATCGGGCTTTAGACCATCACGCGGGTCCAGTGCGAATTGATTGTTATTAACGACTGCTAATGAAGCCGGGACCAACGGCTTAATGTGCATTCCGAAGCACGGAGGAGCTCGAGATGAAATCTTGACCGGCTTTTGCTTAACTTCAACAATCGCAGACCGAGCCCGTTTACCGCTGCGCCACCGAGCTCCTTAATACTACATATACTGAATATATTAGGTGGGAATTGCTGTTGTAGGTGTCATTGTTGCTGTATCCTCCACCTACCAGTGCTAGAAGGAGCTGTAAAGGTTTCTTGAATGCAGTTGGGGTTGGCGTAGGTTCGCACTAGAGTCACTATGAGCTTCGCAAATGGACGCATCTTGTCGTAAGGCACTTCACGGGATATATCGGCCTTCGCTATCGGCTTCGGTGGCAACGTCGCTTCGTCAGAGGACTGTTGATTAAATAATAAATTAGTTAGTACTATGAAAATGATCGAAACACGAGATCATTTTTAAGAACCTCACCTCAAAAGTCAAACCACTGTCGATCCCAGCGTCCATCGGGTACAGATTTAGTACCACATTAGTCGCCCAGTTGCCTGTTTTGACGTCACAGAGTTCCATATTGTAGACGCCCAGGAACCAATCAGGTGAGGGGATGATGGCACACGCGAGGGAGATGAAGTGGTGCTGAGCGCTGGTGCGGAAACTGGTGACTGTTGACATCCAAGTCTTAGGAGGTCCTGTTGCCTTTATTACCGTCCTCACGCTGTCGCCAAGCTAGGAAATATTAGAGAGAAGATTGAGCATTGCTCCACTGGACCTGGACTGAGATTGTCAGTCAAATTGATGTGGTATTCAATACCATACCTTAGATAGTTCAACTTGGTTGGCGTGAATGAAAGGTTTCGTTTGGTAATCTTCCTACAATCTGTCTACATCGCTACAGATAAGCAGAAAATGGAGAATAAAATGACTACTTAATGCACTTAAATTATCTTTTCTTGAAACGCACGATATGCTAAGTGCGATAGGCATTTACTTAAGTTATTAAAATTTAGCCACCTGCCCTACCAACCAACTCCAGCTATTATTTATAATAGTACCATTTCTAAAATCTCCTCCTCAAGTCTGGTGGTATTCCCTTGCTTGGCTAACATCTGTAGACCCTCACTGGCATCAGCATTGTCTCGGTAGAGGATGAAGTTCTTCCCATGTGATGCGCCAACAATGTCGCTGAATTTTACTTCTTTGTCGGTTTTCGGATACATCAGCGGATGGGTGTTGTAAGACCAGGATCCTTCGAATTTCAGCTGTGTATGAGAGAAAGTTGGTTTTATGAAAAATACATGAACAGGTTATATCCCACTACAGAACGCAACTTAGGTGTCCTCATCAGTAAAATATTCTCCACAGCTTTTTTCCACCGCAGCATATTTTTGGGAGAACGGCAGTTAACCGATTTCGAAAATGTTTGTTGGATCAAGTTGTAGGGTGGTATTAATAAACCAATCTCAGCTTTGAGACGGCCCTCAAGATCATGTCAATGTGACAGTTCTCATATAAAAACAGGTTAAGGGCAGTCTCAGCTGAGATTAGTTTATTAATACCACCCTTAGTTTCATTTATTTTGTGCCCTGACTGATGCATCTAGCTACAATTTTGGAAGTATTTAATGAAACCCCCTAACTGGGTCTAACACCACAATAACAACTTTCTTTGCTACTTATCTTCTTTTTCGTTAAAGTCGTCAAATCCTCCTATCAATAAAGTGTTCGACTTTTTTGTGAAAAAAATCCAATTCCTAATCGTGGAATACCTCATAACGGGCCTCCTCGCAAACCCTGCAATCGTTGTTCTCCGGAGGTTTCATATCTTCGTTCTTCCGATGGTCCTCGCAGACCTTCTTGGACAGGGGGCCGTCAGAGCTGTACCATACATCTGGCTTCACTGCTACGTAGGCGTATATTGTTACACACTTATTACCTTTTGGAGGCGCTATCCACTGCGCCTGAAGAAAAAAAAAACACGTCATTCTATTAAGATCACGTAAATTATAATACCAGCGTCGTGGTTTACGCCGCGACTTGTGCTGAATGAGGCCCCTTTATCTCAGGACGTCCACTTCCACCTTATGATCATTCTAATGAACATCCTCTATGCTTTTTGTATCTAATTCATCATCATCATCATCAGCCGTATGACGCCCACTGCTGGGCATAGGCCTCCCCCAAGGTGGTTTAGTGGTTGTATCTAATTGTTAGGTGAAAATTATTAAGTGATGTTATTGTCTTTGTTTTGTGTGTGGCGTCCTTTAATAATAAACAATTTCTATTGTATTATATTATTACGCTATAAAGTTGACACTTGAAAGCAAGAAACTGCAAAGAAAGTAAATTCATACTAGGTTAGGGTCTTATTCCCAAATACATTCAGTATAATCATGCACGTATCCCTATTCCCCTAAGGCCGTGTTTTCCAGACACAATAGTTAAACAATGAGATGAGATAGGACAGACTTCTAACCTACCTCAACAGAAGTTTTCGGCATCACGTTAGCCTGAAACACGGTGTCAGGACAGACACTCTTCGTAGTGGTATCGTGTGCATCAGGGTTGATAGAGCTCAATATCCTCCCGTGCTCCAAAATAATAGGCTTGCGAGGGTTCCTCTCATTCGGCTTCTGGTCACCAGTCGCTGATATCGTGAACGCTATGAACGAAGCCTGTTCGTCTTTCGCGTAAAGTCTTACTGGAATAGATTGTCATTTGTTATTTGTCAGTATCGGGAATCGGGATATAGTGTGATTTTGGTTGACGGTTGTAGATTCATGTGATCTCAACTCAGCCCTGATTCCCAGATGCTTTTTCTAACTCTTTCGCTTCTTTGTGGGTTTCTCAGACGCAGCCTAAAAGGTGATCTGCAAAGACTGTGAGACACTACATGTGACAAGTAACTCTACTTATGTGAAACTGAAAGGAAGGCAAGGTTCGTCTAATGATGCTCCTGATGCTGTTTGGTCATATCTAAAGATAAACTTGAGAACTTACCAGTGTATGTAGTATTTGGTATATAATCATTATCGACTCCGACAATTTCCAGCACGAAGCGGTTGTCCGGGGGCAACGGGGCCGTCTTCGTCTGCAGCGGCTTCTTGTTGCAGATCTCCATCTCTTCTTGGCTGTAGGACCCTTGCAGCAGCAGGGTTGTGATGAGGATTTTAAGGCAACCTGGGAAAAATACTTTTTAAAGAGTCTACTGGCTTAAGATTTCTTGATAGAAATGAATCAGTCAAGCAGATGCGATTCATGCTCGTCGAAATACTCGCACATTTATTTATTTATTTCATGTACATAACGGGGTAAGTCCGCCATAACTTGTCACACTTGGAAATAATCAATAAGAGGGAATGATGATGTTTTTGATGGTGTGATGTGGGTTAGCAGCCTAATGCTTTGTTCATTAGATCGTCCATCATGTTAATCTGACTTTTAAAATCTACGTAAACTTACAATATCGTTAAGTACTTAGGTGCCTACCAGCAGATGCGATTGCGATCATTATACGACATTAAATAAAAAAGTTAACTTACCTTTTAATTTAAACATAGCCATCGTAGTATCTGGTTAGGACCAGCCTAAACTTGGGTCTAGATTAAAAAAACTCACTTAGGTCTTAAATAACTCTATGTAGGTGTCAATTGGTCCATATCTGAACACAAACTAGCTGGCTACTCATTAACAATTAGTGTTAATTGTCAGTTTAAATTTCATCTTAAATTGGGCTATTAAATGACAAAATTAATGAACCCAATTTGAACTTTAAGCTTCGGGAATATGATCCAGCTTGATTGCTTTTAGTGTCTTGTTTATTTGCGAAAAGCATCACTTAATATGGTGTACTTCACGCCTGTAATCTTTACTGGGGTTAGCAGATTCACAGGCCACTACATATAGGTAGATTGAAATAAAACGTATAATTATAATAGCTATCGTTTAATTAGAAAAAATATTTTCGACATTATTTTCATGTAACTTATTCCTTATTGTAAAACATTAGTTATACGCAATTATACCTACTTCTTACGTACGACTATAACTTATTTATGCGTTGATGTAACGCTTTATTCTTGTCTTAGTTCTTGACTTTTGGCAGATCCCGTCTCTTAGAAGTCCACCCGTGTCCAGGAGCGATTGGTGTCATAACTCTGCGTTCCACTGCGGAAACAAATATTAGGTACCTATTATCATTCATTAGATGGTGCCACATTATTATGAGCCGTGGTAACCCAGTTGGTAGAACGCTTGCCTCTCACTTTGAGGTCGCAGGTTCGAATCCAGCACAGGCCTAAACCAATGATTATCGAATTCGTTTTCGAATTCATGTTTGGATCATAAATGATTATCACGTGCTCAGCGGTGAAGGAAAACATCGTGAGAAAACCCACATTCCCGAGAAATGCATTTTCGGAGGTATGTGACCTAATCTGTATTGGGCTGGTTTTCCCTTCGCGGGTTGGGTCAGGCAGGCAGTCGCTTCTGTAAAAAACCGGACCTGTCAAATCTTCAGGTTAGGTAAGCGGATCCTGTTAAACCCCGAGGCCGGAGCATACACTAGATATCGCTTAATACTGCCGGAGGGATCACTATAGAAAACTAGTTAACTTTGGCAGCTAACTTCGTAATATGATACAGATGATCTCCTATACGTAAGACTTCAGGATAATAAGGTAGTTTCCAACTAGTCCAATCAGTTACCTTTTACTAAACGTCAAAACACGGAATTACTATGGAATTTGTATGAAAAAGCAATCTGTGACGTCTCATAGAAAAACGTGACAAAATGTCGCACTTATTATTACATTTTTCTTTATTAAAATTCACAAATTAGTTAAATAGAAAAAAGAAAACTTTATTTGGTTGAATCTCAAAATTTCAAGTTTGGTGGCGAAATTTCATATTATTCTTTCGTGAAAAATTGGGTTCCGACATGAAAAAGATCCAAAAGGATCCTCGGTTCCGACATGAAAAAGGAATTTTTCAATTCCCAATTTTCCCAATTTGCGAATTTATCACGAAAAAATTATATGACAGTTCGCCACAAAACTTGACACATTTTGATATTCACCCATTTGTCACCTTTAGATCTGTGTTTATTTAGTACTTAATCAGAATTTCATAATTAGTACCTATCTTTGACCTGGGAAACTACCCTATTCTGTAGGTACCTATGCTCCTTTAGATTTTGCTGCTTCTAGGTTGTGTTAATGGAGTCAGCTTACATACCTGTAACAGTTTCCTCACAATCTTCTTCACAAGACTCTCCATCAAATTCTTCATAGTTGTTCTTGCAGTATTCAGGCACTGTGTCTTCTGTGCCTTCAGCCTGCGAACATAAGGGGTTAAAAGAAGTACCTACTTTTGCTCTCGTGAGGTCAATAACCAACCTCATCAACCCTGGTGTCAGAATTACTGTTGAGCCACCAGAAAGAAGCCTCTGACATGACTCATGTAAAAACTACATACTTACTAAGTAAATGCCTAGTAGCCGGGACCAAGAGTTTAACGTGCCCTCCAAAGCACGGAATCATCTTAATGTTTTAGACAATCAGATAATTCAATCCTGTAAAGTGCTTACCAAACAAAGGGCAGTCTCACAAAGTGATTTTGACAATGGGGAATCGAACGCGGACCTCCAGATCGTGAGCCTAACACTCTAACCACTAGACCACGGAGGCTGTTTGAACCTACAATACTAGTAAATGAAAGTACAAATGATGATGAAAATTCTACTCACATCAGGGTTATTAGGGTCGTATTTCTCAACTGCCTTCCCGTTGATCATGTGGTAGCGCTCACGCCACTTGTACCCGTCCACGCGGCCATCTTTGCAGGGACCTTCGCAGATGCTCCACTCCGCCCACTGCGTCATAGGGCAGTCTTCTGAGGTCTCCGGGTCTCTTACTACTGGAGCTTCGCTGGTTGACGAAGTTACGAAAGTTTGTTGAAGGGATTGACGAAGGGAACGGAAAATAGCGTTGGTCAGTGTGATGATGGACGATTATGGAGTCGGATGAGCAGTTCTACGAGAATTTCTTTAGTTGGAAAAGGTACATAAAGGTCTGAGAACCTTTCAAAAATTGATAAGCACTTTACTTAAGTGCTTTTCCTTTTTCCATAAAACAAAAAAACGTTCATTAGATCATTGAACAAACATAAAATACCTCCAGTACAGCCAACTTTGGATTGCTTCACTTCTAAAGTTTTCTCTGAAAATTATGTTTTTTTTTTCTCTGATGTCTTATATGCCAGATAAAGAGTATATAAGATTACAATTTCGTGACCTTTTTTCGCTTTTTTCGCCTTAGTAGACTAACTCTCAAATTCATGGTAAGAAAAACGAAGGAGGAACTAACCCAGAACTGCCAATAAATGTAACAACGAATGTCTCACCCCCCGCGGTCGCCGGTAGTGTGTTGGGTTTGATACCTGGAAGGCTCTTCTGGTTCGTTCCCATCTTCAGCCCCGTCTGAGCCGCCTCCATCAGGTGCTGGGGTTTCTCCTGCGTCTACAAGAGAGAGAAATGAGAAGGCGACATTTGTAACGGGTGAAGCCTGAACTTGTTCTTCTATCGTGTGGGTTATCGTGTGGATTACCCTGGTGTCAGGGTTAAAATTGAGCCGCCAAAGGCCCCCTGATATGGCCCCCTGATATGGCTCATGTAACGACTACTAATTTACATCAGTAAGTAGTAGTAAGTAGTAGGACACCACCACCATCGTTGACCAGTCCATACACACAATTATTTGTATTTCTCGTGTATGTTGTCTTTTATTTTTTTTTATTATGTGTTTGATTGTAAGTTATGTGTTACTCCGTGTTTTATATTATATATTTGTTATTTATTTTATATTTGTTACTGTGGTGTCCCTTTATAATAAACGTATCTTTCTTTCTTTCTTAACCGGGACCTACGGCTTAACGTGCCTTCCGAAGCACATCTTTCGGTCAATCGGTCGATTTCTTTTAGCCTGAACTGAAAGAAGATTAAACGTGCATCTATTCGATTTAAATAAAATGTCTGATCACTATCTAGCTAACATTCCTGACTTACTTGTAATTTGAACGCAATTACACCCCAGGCCCACCCAACCGTACAACCTCACATTTGTAACCATTTTGGAAGAAGGTGATGGGGGGGGGGGGGGCAATACCACACCACGAAAAAGCAGTGGAACACGACAGGCTAAAGAAAAAAAACTGTCTAATTAACTTACCTGTAGTATCTTCACACTCCCTTTGATACGTGCGTACCAATTTTAAGTTCAGTTTTCCAAAGGGATGCAAGTCCTTCATATCGGTTTCGAAGAATGGTGAGTTTTTGTCTGGGGAACTCATAGCCACGCGGTTGATGTTGTCCTGGGGGTAGGTTGGGATGTTGACGGACTGTAAAAACAAGTCATGTTATGGTGGACATTCGAATAAAGCCAATTGGGTAGTTTCCTAGGTCAAAGATAAAATTATGAAATTCTGATTACTAAACAAAGATAGATCTAAAGGTGACAAAAAACTTTTCTTTTTTCTATTTTACTTATTTATGAATTATAATAAAGAAAAATGTGATAAGTGCGACATTTTGGCGTGTCTTTCTATGACGTCACAGGTTGCTTTTTCATACAAATTCAAAAGTAATTTCGTGTTTTGACGTTGAGTAAAAAGTTACTGATTTGACTGGTTCGATCATATCGTTGTAATTACTTCATCGTTTTATCCTGTAGCCAATGGAAACTTACCTCGTAAGAGATGCCACTGTCAGTGCCGGCGTCCCAAGGATACAAGTTGAGCTCCCTTTCTTCCAACCACGTATTTTCTTCAGAACACAACTCAAATCTGGACACTCCAAGGAACCAGTCTGGAGATGGCGAGAGAGCTACGGCAACTGTTATGAGATGGTTCACTTTATCAGCTCGGAATGATGAGTACGAAGGAGTACTCATCCGTAGGTACCCGTGCCCTTTGCCTTTTATCATTGTTCTGACTCCATCACCAATCTGTTGAAGGGAAGAGGTTTGGTGAAAGTATGTAATCATCTTTTTAACAAAGCGAAAAATACTGATGTAGGTACCCAGAGGTAAAAAAGTGAGATCTTGAAAATAAGAATTGAACTTTCTAACTTGCAGTCTCAAAAATAAGCATTAATTAGTTTAATAAAGCGTAAGGAAGCCGTGGTAGCCCAGTTGGTAGAACGCTTGCCTCTCATTTTGAAGTCACAGTTTCGAATTCAGCACAGACCTAAACCAACGATTGTCGAATTTATTTTCGAATTCATGTTTTGATCATAAATGATTATCATGTGCTCTGCGGTGAAGAAAGCATCGTGAGGAAACCCACTTTCCCGAGTAACGCATTCGGAGGTATGTGACCTAACCTGTATTGGGTTGGTTTTCCCTTCGCGGGTTGGAAGGTAAAACAGGCAGTCGCTTCTGTATAAAACCGGACCTGTCAAATCTTCAGGTTAGGTAAGCGGACTCTGTGAAAAAACGGGATAATGCTTGGTAGATGACGAATTAAGCGGAAGGACAGTGTTAAAGTATGAAGCTGCTAAATATGTATAAGTAGAGATACTTAGGCCTTTGCCTCTCGTTTTGAAACTTTTTGACTGAACTTTTCAAATACTTCAGTTACAAACGTCAATACTTACCTTCTCCCTTATTTCGATCTCCAACGCACTTGAATTAGCATACTCCGCTAAGACCTTGAGCCCTTCCGAAGCAAGGGACCCTGGCATCCACAGGTTGTATTCCGTAGAGTGTGAAGCGCCGACCAGCTCGCTGAACCGAGGCACCCAATCGTTCTCGGGGTACAACGTCGGGTGGGTGTTGCGTGACCAGATGCCCGTGAAAGATATCTGGACAAAAATAATTTCGTTGATCCTTTAGCTTTTTTTCTAGAACCATATATTCTACGAGAGAAGCCTGTGTCTTAATGCGACGGGAATTCCTAATTGGATAAAATTTCATTTGAGGAAAATACTCATACTCCAACTCAAAAATATCTGTATTCATTAGCTAGTAGGTAATATAGCGGCACTAGTAGGTAATATCACGTGCTCAGCGGTGAAGGAAACATCGTAAGGAAACTCACATTCCCAAGAAATGCATTTTCGGAGAAAGTATGTGACCTAACCTGTATTGGGCTGGTTTTCCTTTCGCGGGTTGGAATGTTAGACAGGCAGACACTTCTGTAAAAAACCGGACCTGTCAAATCTTCAGGTTAAGTACGAGGGGAGGTCAAAAAGTTCGCGGAATGGAGGGGTTGGAGGGGGTTGGTTTGCTCGTACAGGTAGCCGCTAGTTGCACACCTCATTAACAGTATATGTACCAAGTTTGAAGCAAATCGGGTCATTAACGTTTGAACTATCGACCAGCAAACAAGTGAATCGGGAAGAACTCAGCGAATATGGAGAAAATTGAACACCGCGCCGTCATTAAGTTCCTCACCAAGCAAGGAAAATCCGCTCAGACGATTTTTCAAGAGCTGTTAGCAGTTTACGCGGACTCTGCCCCTGGTAAAACCATGGTTTACAAGTGGCATAGTCTTTTCAAGCAAGGAAGAGAGTCGATTGAAGATGACCCCCGCTCCGGACGGCCCATTGAGGCCACCACACCGGAAATCATCGAAAAAGTAGAGAAACTTGTATTAGAAGATACCCGCTTGAAGAAGAAGCAGCTTGCAGCAATGGTCGGTGTATCCGAAACAAGTATTTTAAATATCCTACATCAACATCTTGGGATGACTAAGGTCAGCGCAAGATGGGTTCCAAGAATGCTCACGCCACTTCAAAAAAGCGAGCGTGTCGAGTGTTCTCGCCAGTTTTTAGAGCTCTGTGGAGAGAATAAGGAAGAAGTTATGGCCCGGATTGTTACTGGAGATGAAACCTGGGTTCACCACTATGAACCTGAGTCGAAGCAAGAGTCGATGCAGTGGCATAAAAAAGGCACACCTCCTCCAAAGAAGTTTAAGGTGTCACAATCGGCCGGAAAGATCATGGCCACTATTTTTTGGGATACAGAAGGTATTTTGCTGATTGATTATAAAGATCGTGGTGTGACTATAACGGGACATTACTACGCTTCTTTACTGGATAGATTGAAAGAGGCTATCAAGGAAAAAAGAAGAGGAAAGCTGTCAAGAGGTGTGCTCCTTTTGCACGACAACGCACCCGTCCACACGTGCCATGTTGCGACGGCTGCCATTCACCGATGCGGGTTCGAAAAATTAAACCACCCGCCTTATAGTCCAGACTTGGCCCCCAGCGATTATTATTTTGTTCCCAAAAATGAAAAAGGAACTGCGTGGACGAAAATTTGGCGATGATGAAGAAGTCAAGTCTGCAATTTCGGCCTATTTTGACAGCAAAGAGAAATCTTTTTTTTATGATGGAATAAACAAATTATTTGATAGATCCGGAAAATGTGTTAAGGTTAAGGGAGAATATATTGAAAAGGAAAAATAGTTTCGTGTTTAATTTCGACCCCCTTCCCCCTCATTCCGCGAACTTTTTGACCTCCCCTCGTAAGCGGACTCTGTGAAAAACGAAATAATGCTATGGAGATGTTGTTGTCCCCTTTAAACAACCTAATACCTCATATTTAGCCTCCTCACAGACACTGCATTCGTTGTTGATTACAGGAGCAATATCATCAGGTTGGCTGAGGTCCTCACACAGGCGAAGGGTCAAGGGTGCTCCGTCCTCGAACCACACCGCTTCGTTCTCAGCCACCATCGCGCGGAGTGTCACGCAACCATTTCCCGACATAGGAGCTTGCCAATAAACCTGAATGAAGAAATAAATAAATAAGCTTTTACCTAGTAAATTGACTGAGACATTCGATTTTGACTGAATCAGAATTTGATTTCTGCCGGGTCTTCATGACAACCGTGCCGCGCGCGACGCGAATTATATTGAGCGCTTCGACCAATAGCCGTTTGACGTCCATCTACGTAGATAGCATTCGTATCGTTTATTGGTCCAAACGCTCGATATAATTCGCGGCGCGGTTGTCATGCAGACCCGGCTGGTGGTATTAATACCTAGATTACCTACACCATCACCATCCCCCGGGAAAAATATGTTTTAATATGTGAACTGTAATACTTTCTCATCGTAAGTCAGAGCGCTCAGCGCTTCGTCATCCTTAACGCTTCTGTTGGGGTTCGACGCCTTTTCATATTTATTAATCCCGACAGGATAAACCTACCAAACGCCACGCTAGCGACGGGATTGCTATTTTTATTTAGTAGGCGCTAAGTTGACATTGTTCCTCCCCCCGCAAACCCTTTCACTTGTACTTTCACTCTCACTGAAATAGACGTTGATTTTATACTCCGATTCTACATTTTATTTCTAATACTACTTGAAGTCGTAATTCCTCAAGAACACTTCCCATTTGTCCGGCCAAGTCGCAAGTTATAGGTAGGTATCCGAGGCAAATAAGTCACCTTCTAAAAACAGAGCACCCCCTTCTAGTAGTGACCGTCACCAAGCAAGCCCATCAAGATCATAATGAGGTAGTACGATATGTTCGACTCCAGTGAGTAAAGTCACCAAGACTTAAAATACTGGTGAAGCCAAGTCGAGTGGAGGAAGAGTCGAGTGAACATCTCAGAATACTGGCGTTAAATCTTTCTCACCGCAACGGTATCCTTTGGCGAAGAGATAGTCTGCTCTACAGAGTTGGGGCACCTCACGGTATATCTTGCGGTGGTCTGGTCCATGGGGCTGACTTGCCCCGCGTCCAGCAATATCAGACGACGAGGGTTACGTGGGTCCGGTGTCGTGTCGCCCTCCGCAGATATTGTGAACATCGTGAACAAGGAGTCTTCATCAGTCCTCGTTATTTGTACTACGAAAAAATAAGTGTTGTAGCCCAGTTGGTAGAACGCTTGCCTCTCACTTTCAACACAGGCCTAAACCAATGATTGTCGAATTTGTTTTCGAATTTATGTTTGGATCATAATTGATTATCACGTGCTCAGCGGTGAAGGAAAACATCGTGAGGAAACCCACATACCCGAGATATGCATAGGGGGATGATGACTTCTTCTCATGTCTGTCTATAGGTAACTGCTGTCGGGATGGCCTTGGGCGGATACTCTAATTATCTTTTACAGATCCAAAAATTAGAATGAACAGAGGGTTAAAAAGGCCACATCGAAGCAATACATCTAAAAAAATACAAACAAATGTCAAATAGCAATATTGATTTTAAAGGTGAATTGCTTTTTGTGAATTGAAGGGCCCAGTCGTGTTGATGGTTAACACTCTCATCGTGAAGTGGACAGAGATGAGAGCAAAGAAAAAACACAGAATGTATTCTGACCACACAATGTATCTACCGACGTCCCTGCTTATCATGCGATGGACCGTCAAATATATTACGATATTCATCGGGCTCGATGTGTCGCGTAGTACCTATACATACATATTTATTTACCTATATAAGTAAATCGTGAACTTATAAAAATCAATTATTACCAGTGTATTATTTATTAAACCGCCCGATCCCGAATTCCCGACGTTTGTGTTGTATGAATCGAATACCGATATCATATATACCAATATCATGACCGCTAACAGAAAAATGTTTATCCTAGAATCTTTTATTTTTGTAAGTACCTATCCAGTATCCGGTAAGAACCTACGTAACTTGTCTTTAATACAAACGTTCTAACTGGATATTTGCAAAAAGAAAAGATTCTTAGATATTTTTATGTTTAAATGGTATTGATATTGACTTCCGGAGTTCGAAGAACCATCCGGTTTAAGTTCGTGAGTGCTGTTTGTTTATAGTTACTTAGTTTAAATATGAAAATATTTACCTGTATAAAGTTGTTCAGGTATGTAGGTCTTATCGAGTCCCACCACCTCCAACCTGTATCTTCCATCTGGAGCAGAGGACTGGGTAATAGAACCATACGGTCTTCTATCACATCGGAAACTAAAAATTTCTTCAATGATAAAAATAACAATTAAAAACTTTCCAGAATTTAGTATCGACATAATAATGCATAGACGTTATAACACGTCCAAGTTTCGAGGAAGATTACACTAGATCTAAATGTGACTGAGTAGGTAGGTACTAGATATTAATTAGAGCATGTACTTGATGCAAATGTCTCCAATGTTGATATCAAATAACAACAAATTGATGTTATTTATGCCGCAATTAACCCAGTATAATCTAGCCAACTTGGGTATCCACAACGACAATATTTTGCGAACGGTAAGAATACCGCTTTTTTTTCTAATAGGAGATGAAGGCATTCGGTCCGATTACCAAAGTCGACAATCTCAATATCCAAAATATACGCAACGTGTAGGTATGGAATTTTTACCATTCAAACATCATTCACGAAGCGAAAAAGTATATTTGAAAAAAAATGCAAATGATGTGGATGCGGATGTGAATACTTTTTTTATGGGGGATTCTGGCGAGAAACCGTAGCAAATGAATTTTGCATGTTATTATATTATATTGATAGTATATGTTTTACTAGTCTTTTTAATCGAATTCGAAAACGTAAATCAATCAATGCAAATGAAATATGTATCAAAAGAATTAAATTGGATAAAATGGAAAGAACACTAGAAGGTAAAGACAACTAAACCGGGCCAAATTAAAGGAAAAAAAAAACTTTACTTTTAAAAGTGCGCTTATTTTGTACATTATAGTATATTAACATTTTGTACACCCCCACTGCTTTTACCACCATACATGTGCGAATTGAAAGAGAATGTGGTGTAGTATTAAACAAAAGAACTAAATGCTCGTGATAAGCGCGACGGAAATGGGTGTGTGTGTGTGATTGTCAGTCATGTCAAGCTGGGAGGTGATTATCAACAAAATTGTAATTATTTTGTGATAAAACTTGTGTAAATGTCTACAAAGCCAATCAAAATGCCGGCGGCAACGAAAGATTCGACGATACTGAAGATTGCAGTGGAAATGCTGAATGCGCCGGACAAGGTGCCACAATTGATAGAGTTCGATCAGAGTCAACCCTTATCCAGCATAATACAGGAACTCTGCGAGCGCTGGGGCCTCCCTGACCCTGATAACTACGCCTTACAGTTCTCTGAAAGCAACAACCAGAATTACATCACAGAAAAAAACCGAAATGCGATCAAAAACGGTTCGGTACTGCGGCTGGAATTTTCTCCAGCAAAAACTGTCCAGGACATCCTAACTAAGATTAATTCGGGCGTGGAAACCGACCAGACTGCTGCGCTCAGTAAACTATCCACGGCCAGCAGCGACCTCACATTCGCCTGCGAATTCATTAATAAGAAAGGCCTCTCACTCATCATCAACAATATTGAATCTGGTAAATTCAAAAGTGCAGCCTTAAAATACGCTTTAATCACATTCGTTGAACTCATGGATCATGGCATTATATCCTGGGATATTTTGGAGAACCAATTCATAAATAAAGTGGCAAGTTTTGTTAACAATCAATCAAGCACACAAGATCCTCAGGTTATCCAATCTTGTCTCTCAATCCTTGAGAATATTGTTCTTAACAGTTCTGGTAAGAATGCTCATGTAGAAAAGGAAATTACTATTCCAAATCTGGTATCACATTTACAAAACAAAGACAGTATTATTCAACAGAATGCCATTGCATTGATCAATGCTATATTCTCTAAAGCAGATATGACGAAAAGAAAAACAATTGCAGCAACATTGGCTTCTAAGCAAGTTCGTCTTGTCATTTATGAGAATCTGATTGGGGCCGCTGACTTCTCCAAAAATGCTTCAAAAGATGCTCTTGGTACAGAATTAGCTCACCAGCTTTATGTATTACAAACCCTGATGCTTGGCTTACTGGAACCGAAAATGCGCCAAAGAGCCGACTCTCAGGAGCAAGAGTCACAGGAAAAGATTAAGGAATTGAGGAAAATTGCATTTGAGAATGACAACAGCTTCAACATTGAAGTTACAACAAGAAGACAACTGGGCAGCTTTTCCAAAGACTTCAAGAAACTTGGCTTCAAATGTGAAATAGACCCCATCAAAGACTTCAATGAGGTTCCCCCTGGTGTTTTAGGTCTTGATTGTATGCTGTATTTTGCAAGGAATTATCCAGAACACTACACAAAGATTGTCCTAGAGAACAGTTGCAGAGCGGACGAGCATGAATGTCCATTTGGGAAGACAAGTGTGGAGTTGGTGAAACAACTGTGTGACATATTGCATATTGGAGACCCTCCCAGTGAACAGGGACAGACTTACCATCCTCTATTCTTCACACATGACCATCCATTTGAAGAATTGTTCTGTGTCTGTATAGTTATACTTAATAAGACATGGAAAGAGATGAGAGCTACCACTGAAGACTTTGTCAAAGTGTCTAGTGTAGTCAGGGAGCAGATTAGCAGGTCACTGGCATGCTCACCAAAAGGCTTCGACAAGTTTCGCCAGAAGATAAACCAGTTGACATATGCTGATTTAACTAACATTTGGCTACAGGAACGCACCAATAGGGAAGTATGGGAGTCCCATGCAACACCAATTGTTGAATTAAAAGAGAAGATTACTCCTGAGATTATTGAACTGATTCAGCAGCAAAGATTAGGGGTGCTTGTGGGAGGCACAAGATTTAAAAAATATTCATCAAGGGGCCAGAGGATAAAGGACAAATTTTGGTTTGTCCGATTGTCCCCCAACCATAAAGTATTGCACTATGGAGACTGTGATGAAAAGAGCACTCCAAGTTTAGAAGAGCTTGGGACTAAACTGGCTGTGACTGACATAAAATGTGTTGTGGTCGGTAAAGAGTGCCCCCATATGAAAGATTTAAGGGGGAGGAAAATTAATGCTCATTTGGCGTTCTCCCTAATATTAAAGTCCAACGAAGTTACATCTTTGGACTTTGTGGCTCCAGATGAGCAGGTGTTTGACTATTGGACTGATGGTATTAATGCTTTATTGAAAGAAAAGATGTGCAGCAATTCATTTAACAATGACTTGGAGACTTTATTATCTATGGACATTAAAGTCCGTTTGCTTGATGCAGAGGGCATTGACATTCCCCAAGACCCTCCCCAGATACCAGACGAACCAGAGGATTATGATTTCTATTACGACAATAATTAAGAATACAATCAAACTTTGCGATCCAAGTTTTAAGTATTACAGTCAATTCCAAATGTGCAATACAACGAAAATGTCTCATCCATTAAAGTCCTACATTCATGAATTCATTTACTCATAATTTAAAGACATTAATTATTATATTATATATAAGTATTTTAATAATTGAAAAGCACAAAGTATTTTAGGTGTAAGTGACCATGTATTAAGTATAATTTGAAATTAATTTAAATATTTTTAATTGTTTTAGATTTAAATGTACTTGAATTCCATTATATTAAGAGATGACTTACAAACTTCCATTGAAAGATATGTGTGGCCATATTCCAATATTATATTTTATATACCAAAGAACATCTAAAGAACAAAGTATATTTAAATGTATATTATTACAGAATAAATGTGTTTAACCTGAAGAACTGTTTATTCCTGTACCCTAAATGAATCCTTTATTCATTGCATTTTTTAAATACTACATTTAAAAAGAAACAGTTTCCTCATTATTTCAAGTAGCAAATCTTACAGTTTTGGGTTGTTTGAAGTTGGTTAAATAAAAAGTCAATTTATACATAGTTTACAAGTTTATTGCATTTTGGAGACTTCGAACTTAGTGTTGATGATCTCTTCGTCGGAATCCAGCAGTGGTAGAGTACTTGTGGGGATATTCTCTTCCACCCAGCGTAGGTCCGAGTCGAGGGAGTTGTTCTCGTGTGGGGCATCGCCCGCTTCGCTGGGGCCGCTGACACTTGGGCCACGCATCTTCACTCCATACGCGTCGTTCACGAATTGCTCTTCCTCTTCTGTAATAGAATAGAATAAGGAATAACAGCCCCTGTGGTCTAGTGGTTAGAGCACTGGAGATCCGGGTTCAATTCCCGATGAGGACATTGTCGAAAACACTTGAGACTGTCCTTTGTTTGGTAAGGATATTGCAGGCTTGAATCACCAGATTGTCCGATAAAGAAAGATGATTACGTGCTTCGGAAGGCACGTTAGGCTGTTGGTCCCGGCTATTACCACCGCTGACGGGCGCTCGCTGGGCCTCCCCCAACGTGGAACCACCCGGTGGGTTCGACCTCGCAAGCTGTAGGACGTATATAGGCTGTATATCTATGTGCAGGGTGTTAAGAGTACGCACCATCGTCGTCTTCGGCGTTGTCCAGCAGCGGCGTGAAGGCGTACCGCTGGTTGTTGTTGGTGGGCCGCCACAGGATCATGATGACAGTAAGTACAGCCGCGAACAACATGTGCCAGTACGCCTCGTCCATCCACACTTCCTTCCAATCCTGAATTCATACACATTGACATTGTATGAGGTTTGCGCGGTATAAACTACCACTAAAACACATAACGACGGATTCCTACCGCGTTCAATACACATGACATGACACAATAGAACATAAGCTCACGTATCCCAATGGGGTAGTCAGAGGTATATCCGTCGTAAGATGATCTAAGTACCCACACCTCACCGAGATGATATGACATACATCTAATTCGTAATAATATTTGCATGATATTGTTGATAGCTGATAAAGAAGAACTTTTGTGTACATCCATCTGTTAAAGTACCCTTTTCAAAGGCAAATAATGAGCATTTCTACATCTGAGACATCCAATATTTCGACACTGCTGCAAGTGCCATGATCACGGTATGACACGACTGTAAGAACCCGGCATTATGTGTTTTTTAGATTGACAATGGTACTAATTCCTGTAAATACCATCTAATTTTAAGTTAAGAATAAGAATAAAATAAATTTATTGCCAGTAACAATTTACATTTTCTATATAAACTAAGTAATTATGAATATTGCGAATACGGGCAAAAGGAAATGGCTCAGCTTGTGCTGCGATGGAGCCATGCTATGGCGCCATCCAGCGCTGGTTTTCAGTCATTTCCTCTTCCTGAGATATTGTGCGGAAGTAATTGTCAACGAGGGCTAGAGGATATTAAATAGAATTATACAGTAGCTTTAGGTAGAAAAAAGAAACAATAAAAAGACAATCAATTAAAATTATAAGTAGGTACTCTTGAGTGTGTGTGTGTATGTGTTTGCGTATGCGTGTGTGTGTGTGTGTGTGTGTGTGTGTGTGTGTGTGTGTGTGTGTGTGTGTGTGTGTGTGTGTGTGTGTGTGTGTGTGCGTGCGTGTGTAAGCGTGTTTGTTGGGTTAGATTGTGTTTGAATGAATATATATGTTATATCTGTCATTTTCTTATCCGCCGAAATGGAAAGGGACGGGTAATCGACAAGCATAAAATCTATAACACACGTCAATTTTAAGCACAAATCTAAAACGACCGTCTAAAAATTTTACATTGGCCAATAACCCGACAGGATTAAGTTGACAGCACACGTCAAACGGTTTGCATACCAGCGAGATACCTTTTTGATTCGCCCGGGTTATTCATTAATTTACTCATTCTTCCTAAAATTAAGAGCTATCAATCATCCGTCCCTTTCCTTTTCGGCGGATAAGAAAATGACAGGTATAACTTAAAGTAAAATTAGGAGGTGTCTGCAGGAATTAGCACCATTGTAAGTAAATTTGCAAAATAAAGAATAAAACTACCGCACCGCACTGCACCGCTTCGTGTCGGGCGTCGATCTCACCCCCTCAACCCACACATAACATAAACAGCCTATATACGTCCCACTGCTGGGCACAGGCCTCCCCTCAATCAACCGGAAGGGGTATGGAGCATACCCCACTACGCTGCTCCAATGCGGGTTGGTGGAGGTGTTTTTACGGCTAATAGCCGGGCCAACGGCTTAACGTGCCCTCCGAAGCACGGAATCATCTTACTTTTTCGGACAATCAGGTGATTCAAGCCTAAAAAGTCCTTACCAAACAAAGGACAGTCTCACAAAGTGATTTCGACAATGTCCCCATAGGGAATCGAACCCGGACCTCCAGATCGCACACACACATGATAAAAGAAGACTTCTTGTGCGCTTATGAAACGATTGATGAATGAATGAATGAAAAACAAGGGAAGTATAACACCAGGGTTGATAAGGTCGGTTATTGATTGGCTAAGTTTCTCGATTATTTTATTGGTCTCGCAATGAGGAATTAGTAAGGAAGTACTCACAGTAATGCAGGTCATGACCCGGTAGGACTTGATGGAATAGAGCATGAAGATCACAGAGGATATCACCGCGAATATCAGCGTGTTCGTGAAGTGACGGTACAGGGACAGCTTGATAGTGTTTCTGAAACGAAACAATTAGTTGTATAAGTAAGTTTATTATTATATTTTCTTAGTCTTATCTAGTCTAAAGTGTCCCACTGCTGAGCGAAGGCCTCCCTCTATTTCTTTTCTCTCCAATGCTTCCTCCAGCCAGCCTTCCAGCGGGCTTAGCACCGTAAGCGCGCGACTCTTTCTCGCCTCGACATACGTTACCCGTCACTCTCTCACAGTACTGCACAGAAAGAGACAGACGATCTCTGTCGCGGCGAGAAAGAGTCGCGTGCTTACGGTGCTAAGCCCACAGGAAAGCGTCCAAGTCGTCGAGCCATCTTCTTCCGTGTCTCGGTCTGCCACGCCTACGTCTGTCTCTACTCGGAGACCGTTCTATGGTGATCTTAGCCCACAGGTCGTTAGGCATCCGACAGACGTGACGTATTTGTCTAAACTCCTCCAAACAAAAAGTTTATTGTAAATAGTGTATTTTTGTTTAATAGACGACCGAACCTGCCCCGTGTGTTATGACGTCACACGACATGCCTCCGTTTAACAAAACAAGCTAAAATCGCATTATTTCCAGCTACCAACCTTGCTACGACAATTAAAAGGGAAAAAGAAAAGAATAGGCTTGGCTGCCTAATATCAGTTCCCAAATAATACAATATACAGAGTGCTAGTGACATCGTAACCAATACTGAGGGGGATGATTCAGACCATGTTTCTGAGTTGATATCAAGTGGAATTTCCTGTCGGAAAATTCATGAAAAGTTTAGCGTTTCTTTTTTATTACTTTCAGTTCTATACTTTTGCGACGAAAATTCCACTTGATATCAACTCAGAATCAAGGTCACAATCATCCCTCGAAGTTTTCGTTACGATTTCACTAACAACCATACGCACTTGTTGGCAACCTGTATGTTCTTGTACGGGGTGTAAGTGACATCGTAACCACTAAGAGGGATGATTCAGCGCATTATTCTGAGTTAATATCAAGTAGAATTTTCCATCGCAAAAATATAGAATTGAAAATAATTTTAAAAAACTAAAAAAACATCCCTGCATACAAAATAATAATAAAGATTTATTTTCAGACATTACAATCCATAGGTGTTAGTAATTACAATCTTATTCCATTGTTAGTAAACATACAGCATTCAAATTCAAAAATATCTTTATTCGGTAGATAACATAGTTACACTTCAAAGTGTAACCGTCAATTTTTACATGACGAAATGCGCCTAAAACTACTATAGCTTCTCACAACCTGTATAGCCGGGGAAAAGAAGCTGCAAGGAAAACCTCGGCACAGGGCCCTAGACGTCCTTTTTTTAAAATAAACATAACATCATCATCAACCCATTAACGTTCTCACTGCTGGGGCACGGGCCTTCCCTATGGATGGATAGGGAGATCGGGCCTTAAACCATCACGCGGGCCCAGTGCGGATTGATGGTTATTAACGGTTATTGCTAATGCAGCCGGGACCAACGGCTTAACGTGCCTTACGAAGCACGGAGGAGCTCGAGATGAAAACTTTTTTTTTGGGGTCACCCATCCTATGCCTTTGCGAAAGTTGCTTAACTTCAACAATCGCAGACCGAGCGCGTTTACCGCTGCGCCACCGAGCTCCTCAAACATAACATATCATTATACAATTGAGTAATTTAGCTGCCTAATAATTTTAAGATACAATTATAATATTGATAAAAAACAGTCAGTATTACCTCCTGAGCTGCAACGTGCGCATGGTGTGAGCGAGCGAGACAAAGACCCACCAGCATACAGCGCTGTCTAACAAGGACAGAGGTGCCTCAGACAGGAGGAGGTCGCGGTTCGAGTCGTCGGCCTTGTGGTGAAGTCGGAGCCACGCTTCTACTCCGGCGAGTATACCCCACAGCATGCCCGTGCCGACTACGCGTTGGAGCGCTGGGCCGAGACGCGGTCTGGAAAAAAAAGTTTTGTAAGAAGCCTGGAAGTTATAAGTATATTTCTTCTTCTTCTATCGTGTGGGTTGTGAGGTGGATTACCAACCTCATCTACCCTGGTGTCAGGGTTATTATTGAACCGCCAAAGGCCCCTGACATGGCTCATGTAACGACTACATACTTAGTTCACTAAGTAGTAACTGGGACCAACGGCTTAACGTGCCTTCCGAAGCACGGATCATCTTACTTTCGGACAATCAGGTGATCAGTCTGTAATGTCCTAACCAAACTAGGGATCACAAAGTGATTTTTGTGGTACGTCCCCACCAGGATTCGAACCCGGGACCTTCGGATCGTGATCCCAACGCTCAACCAGTGGACCATGTTATGGCACAGTTTCGACAGCATCAAAAAGCGAATCGCGTACGTGCGACAAAACCGAATTGCGAATATCTAAAGTTCTATCTTTACTTCCGATATAATGGTGCTGATTCGGGCAGCCACCAACTTAATTTGGCAGGACTGCAACTAACTCTATTTTTTTCCAACGCTTATTGTAAGTGAAGGACGACACTAGTTTAACAACTGTCAAACTAAAATAAGGTTAAGTTTGTGTGCCCCCGAATAGGCTCCATTGTACGACTTAACTTATTTGAGTAAACCATTTTTTATCGTTCGTCCTGTTCTATAACTTAGAGATAAAAAAGGACAGGTAGTGGTGCTAATTCCTGCAGTTGCCATCTAATTTTATTTTAAGTTATACCTGTCATTTTTTTATCCGTTGAAAAAGAAAGGGACGGGTAATCGACAGGCATAGAGTAAATTTTAAGCAGAAATCCAAAACAACCGTCTAAAAATTTTACATCGGCCAATAACGCGACAGAGTTAAGTAGACAGCACGTCAAACGGATTGCATACCAGCGAGATGCCTATTTTATTCGCCCGTGTTATATTATGTATTCGTTTTGAAATTAACTTGTTGACAATCATGCGTCCCTTTTCTTTTCGGCGAATAAGAAAATTACTGTAACTTAAAATTAGGTGTCTGCAGGAATCGGGGACAGTATTAAATTACTGTCACTATTAGTATAAATATGCCAACTCACTTGACAATCCCGAAGCCGAGTGAGACGATGATGACGAGCATCCTGGCGAGGGCCCGCTTTGCCACCGACACCCATTCGGCAAACATGTAAGCTTCCGCGTTGAAGATCCTGCAACAATAATAAGGAATTAGCAACACACAGGGGGGTACAGGGGGGTTAAAAAGGCAACATAGAAGCAATTCACCTAAGAAAGCAATATTGCTATTTGACATTTATACTTTTATATGCGCAAATATCAAATTGAGTAAAAAAAAATTGCATTTTTATTTAACCCCCTCGTCTTAGTTACAGATTTTATAACTTGGCTATTACGATATATATAAATGTGTGGTATGTACGGTCACGAGCATTAATATGTATACACTTTGGTACCATGTCACATTAACTTTTTTGGCAAATTGAACTGTAAGTCTCACTAAATTTCAAATATGTTAGTGCGACAAAGCCCTAAAGTGGATACATTATATTGCTCATGACTGTATATCCAGTCTGGTTGACAGAGGAGTAGAAAGGTAGCGTGCTCAACGGTGTAATAAGACGAGTAATAGCAATAAGTGAATGTAGCCCCGATATGAACAATCCGGCCCATGAAGTCAATCATCGTTTATCGCTATCGATCCACTAGGGTCGATTAATTCTTTCAAATATTTTTCCTCTCAGACAACGCCCTGAGCCGAGGTTCGCGCCTAACTGGGCACCTCAGGCCTTGTGTCTTAAACGTTGTACCGGGTGAGAACCTTTAGCGCTTCCTATTTGTCCGGTCAAGTAGCGCAATCTGCGTAAATCCGTAAAAAAAAAAGCTACAATAATTAGCAGATAAGTCAAAGGCCCATAGACATACCCAGTCCGGTTGATGGAGGAGTACACGCCGTAGTATGTGGCGCTCTCGACCATGCCGAGCAGCGCGACGCCGCCGATCCAGTACTGGATCCGCAGCAGGTCTCGCCACTGCAGCCCGCACACTATCAGCCAGCACGAGCAGAGCACCGTGTACACGCCGCACATTACGCCGAAGAACTGAAAAAAACAGACTTTTGTTTACCTACCACATAAACCAAACCTCACAAAGAAATGTACAGTCACGAGTACCAATATGTGTATACTCAGAAATCAGAAATCAGAATCATTTATTCAACGTAATTATCGTGGATAAACTTGTTGAAGGTCAATGTAACATTTTTGAATTTACGTCATTTCGCAAGGTGTTATGGCTGAGGAGAAGAAATGACAAGAAACTGCAACAGCAACACATCTTTTAAAAACCAATGAGGATATACATTACAAGTTATTTAATAACTAGAGGAACACATTCAATACCAGACATTTTTATCATTTAGGTAGTCATTAATCTTATAATAAGCTTTTTTACATAAAGTAAGCTTCACGTGAGCTTTAAATTTATTTTCTGACAAATTTAAAATATTATCTGGTATTTTATTGTAAAAACGTATACATAACCCCAAAAAAGATGAATTTAATTTACTTAATCTAGAATTTTGAATAGCAATTTTATGTTTATTTCTTGTATTGTAAGTATGCCTTTCACAGTTTCTCGGAAGGAGAGATAAGTTTTTACGTACATACATAATGTTTTCATATATATATTGACTTGCGACCGTCAGTATATTTATTTCTTTAAACAGCTCCCTCAAAGAGTCCCGACAACGCAGCTTATAAATAGCGCGAACTGCTCTTTTTTGAATGATGAAAATAGTTTCTACATCAGCGGCTCGACCCCACAGCAAAATACCGTAAGACATTATGCTGTGGAAGTAGCTGAAGTAGACAAGTCTAGCAGTGGGTACATCTGTGAGTTTTCGGATCCTTCTGACGGCATATGCTGCTGAACTTAGCTTGCCCGCTAGTGATACAATATGTGGGCCCCATTGAAGTTTTGAATCTACAGTAATTCCTAAGAAAACTGTGTGTTCAACAAAATCTAGTTTCTCGTCGTTAATTTTAATGTTATTATTTACTTTCTTTACGTTTGGTAGAACAAATTTAATACACTTCGTTTTCTTAGCATTTAGAACTAGGTTATTTACTGTAAACCAACTTAGAACCTGCGACACAGCGCTGTTTGCTTCGTCAAATTCCTCTAACTTTCTGTCGATTTTAAATATAAGAGAAGTGTCATCCGCGAACAGCACAATGTCAGCTTGGTTCTGTACTACATAAGGTAAATCATTTATGTACACTAAAAAAAGAAACGGACCCAAAATGGATCCTTGAGGAACTCCCATTTGAATATGAGAGCCCGAAGAAGTTGTACTATTGATTTGTACCTTTTGTATCCTACCACCTAGATATGAATTTAACAAACTGAGAGCTCCATTATTTAGTCCATAGTGCCTCAATTTCAAAAGCAAGGTCTCGTGATCCACGCAGTCGAACGCCTTAGACAAGTCACAGAATACTCCTACGGCATTCTGCGACTTCTCCCAAGCATCGAAAATGTGTCGAACAAATGTCACACTCGCGTCTGTTTTAGACCGACCCTTAGTAAAACCAAACTGCTGGCTGTGGAGTAAGTTATTTAAATTAAAATGACATAGCAGTTGGTCGAGAATAATTTTCTCGAAAATTTTACTAAGTACTGGTAGAATAGAAACCGGTCTATAATTCGTGGGGTCTGATTTTGTGCCCGATTTAAAAAGAGGTATAACTTTACTGATTTTCATTAAATTTGGAAAAGTTTCAACACTCATATTAAAAATGTAAGCTAGATATGGTGCTAAGATATCAATAACAGAGCTCATCAATTTGACAGACAATCCCCATAAATCTTTCGAGGTTTTAAGTTTCAGCTGTTTGAATACTTTAACAATACTACTCGGATCAACGCGTTTAAAATCAAATAATTCAGTGCAAGCAGTAACATTACTTTTTAATAATATATCAGCTTCAACAGGAGAGGACCTGAGAGATTCTGTAGTTTTTACAGGGATGTTCGTGAAGAATTTATCAAAAACTTCAGCTACATCTTTATCTTGTTTTACTAACCCAGTGCCCGATTCTATATTGTATTCTAATTCACGCGGTTTAGAAGCCTTTGTTTCACTATTTATTACTTGCCAAACTGCCTTTATTTTATTATCCTATACTTTAAAACCATGTCACATTACAGTCTCTTAAACGTGGTGGCGGACAGAATTGACTGTCCCATTATGAGGCATTGGATTGACATCCATGTCTCACACTAGGTTTGTGTCGAGTTAATTTAATATGTGCTAACTAACATAGTATAAGTCCCTTACTAACCATTATGGATGTACAAAAGTCCGAAATAAAGTTTTATTATTATTATATGTCTTTTTCATATCTCGGGCCTATGGAGGCCCGGACTTTTGAAAGGCGTGCGTGGGGCCGAAGCCAACACGTAGAGGCCCCTTAAGACAGTTTAATCTAAATGTGGCGTGACACCAACCGGCGATTATCCCTGTATGCACTATGGGAGTGCACCCAAAGACAATCCCCGGTTTGTGTAGGACTATTGCAGATTATGGGAACAAAGGGAACTGGGCTATTGGGTTGGGGGTTAGTGGACCGGGATACTAGAGCTATGGGGGACTATGGCGCCTGCTCGATCAATGTTGGTATGCTCGATCAATGATGGTATTATTATTATTGTATGTCTTTTTCATATCTCGGGCCTATGGAGGCCCGGACTTTTGGAAGGCGTGCGTGGGGCCGAAGCCAACACGTAGAGGCCCCTTAAGACAGTTTAATCTAAATGTGGTGTGACACCAACCGGCGATTATCCCTGTATGCACTATGGGAGTGCACCCAAAGACAATCCCCGGTTCGTGTAGGACTATTGCAGATTATGGGAACAAAGGGAACTGGGCTATTGGGTTGGGGGTTAGTGGACCGGGATACTGGAGCTATGGGGGACTATGGCGCCTGCTCGACCAATGTTGGTAAACATGGATAAATGAGCAGGCGGCGACTCGCCACTCACTGGATGGGCCACCTATCTAGCCGACGCGACTGGACGGCAAGGCAGCAACATGGTTGTGAGCAGCTCAGGGTGTCGAGAGGTGTACACCGCTTTCTGCGAGGCGGTTTACCCGCCTCACCAACTCGCGACTTATGCATCTTTCACTTCCACCCTGCGAGCGTATAGCTCTAACGCCCCACTCTGGCCGGCCAATGAAGGCAAGCCAGAGGTGAGAGTCCTGCGGCCCCCGCTGGGGTCCACTCCGGCCGGCCAGTGAAGGCAAGTCGGAGACGGAGGGCCTGACCGACTCTCGGGGGATCTCAGCTCCGTGGTGTCGTCACTCACCAACAGCTCGCCACAAGCTGGCCTGCGGAGACTGACTGCACTGTTGAATTCACCAGGTTCGCTGATAAATTCACCAGGGGGCGATGGGGTCGTCACATCCCGACGCCTTATTATTATTATTATTATTATTATTATTATTATTATTAACTTTTTTGACAAATAAAACCGTAAGTCTCTTTAAATGTCAAATATGATAGTGCGACAGGGTTCTAATGTGGGTAAATGATATTGCTCATGACTATACATACATATCACTTGTTGCGCTTTTCATTTCACTACTATCTATGGTTGTTGTTTTACCACAATTTCACCTGATGGTAAGTGACGATGTGGTCTCAGGTGGATATTTATCAAGTTTACTTTTGAAAGAGTTCACTGAGGGAGAACCGGGAGTAAAAGGGCCACATTGAAGCACTTCATATGAAAAGAAATATTGCAATTTGACATTTGCGCATATAACAGTAAGTGAGTTTTGATGAATTGCTTCAATATGGCCTTTCTAATCCCCTGATCACAGTTTCTGGCAGTTTATTCCACGCGTCTACTACATGCTTGTCAAAAAAGGTGGTATAAGAGGTTGGTTGATGTCATAACTTGTTGAGGACCTCGGAAATCGCGCTCGGTCTGCGATTGTTGAAGTTAAGCAACTTTCGCAAAGGCCGGTCATAGGATGGGTGACCACAAAAAAAAAAGAATTCATCATGAGCTCCTCCGTGCTTCGGAAGGCACGTTAAGCCGTTGGTCCCGGCTGCATTAGCAGTCGTTAATAACCACCAATCCGCACAGGGCCCGCGTGGTGGTTTAAGGCCCGATCTCCCTATCCATCCATAGGGAAGGCCCGTGCCCCAGCACTGGGGACGTTAATGGGCTGGTGATGATGATGACGATGATGTCATAACAACCAAATCGAACTGTTCTATTCTTCCTAATGTACCTACAGTTCATACTTACAGGTAACAGTGGCCATATGGCAGCAGAGAGGTAGCCAGAGGGCGCCACCATCTCCACGTGTACGGTAACATTGAACTTGGTCGGACCGTGAACTCGCATCCAGAACACATAGATGCCTTCCTTGTTCACGGACAGAATCGTTGGCAGTTTCTGTAAAGAATTGAATACAACTAAAACAGCATACCGAGCAGAAAGAAAGTTTAAAATAAATCCTCTAAGGAAATTATATGACAGGATTATTTAAAAATCCATTGGGCAAATTTTTATTTTTATTACATTTAAAATTGGAATGGTGCCGATTCGTACAACCACCAATCTAATTTCAGCTTAATTTGAGAGGACTAAAAGTAGCTCTATCTCTTTCTTGCACGTGTTGTAAGTGAAGGACGACGGTACTAGTTTAAGAGCTGTCATACATACGGTCACGAGCATTAATATGTATATGTCACCGTAAAATTGTAAATAACGTTAGATTATAATCTATCTCGCGAGATTGTGAACTGTCGAAAAATTGTGAAACATAATATACTGCTTACAATTTAACGTATTATTATTCGTCAGATTATAATCTATCGAAGTAAAACTGTTAAATCACAATCTTACAATTGTCAAATTGTCAACTGTCCGACGGCTGTCCCTGATTGGTCGGCCTTACAGTAGACCGTTCTGTGTCCATAGAGTTAGGAATAAAACACAGGTGTCAGTCAAATAAAATAAATGCTCTTCAAGATTGTGAAATCAAGTACGTATTTATTAATTATTTAGTAAGTAATCAATAATTCTGACATCACATGGTAAGAAAAAATGTATCAAAATTAAAAAATCTGAAACGTATCATTCAGTATACGTTTCGTGTGTAAGATAAACATGCTGGCGGCATAGGGGTGGCCCAAGGGCCACCCCCGCCGCACCCTAACCTACTGTTATGCCTTGTAAAAATTATGACAAAACACTATTATTCTAAAAAAGAATTATGGATATCTATTTATTAATCCCAAAAATAAGTTATACCTAACAAACCAGTATTCCTAGATGTTATTATGGGAAAGTAAAACTATTATGCTAAAAAACGTTATGCAAAAAGGATTATGATAATTAAAATTATGACAAAAACATTTATGCATTTTAAGAGAATCCCAAATTAACATTATGCTCACTCTAATAGTTTTGTAACTCTATGGTATAGCACGCGAGGTGCGTTTCGTATCACAATTTGACGGTTTCACTTCGATAAATTATAATCTACCGAAAAATAATACGTTAAATTGTAAGCAATATGATACGATTCATAATTATTCGACAGTTCACAATCTCGCGAGATTCAAATCGATAGATTATAATCTAACGTTATTTACAATTTTACGGTGACATATACACTTTGGTACCATGTCACATTATCTTTTTTGACAAATTGAACTGTAAGTCTCACTAAATGTCAATTATGTTTGGACATAATTGACATTTAGTGGAATTCCGTTTGGTTCGATCCTGACACACAATGTACAATGTATGTGAAGGAAGCAAGTTCTTTTGCTTCCCTATTTAATAAATAAATTCCCTATTTAATAAGTGGTCCGTGGCTTCAAAGATTGAGCAACTTTGCTTTATGATGAAAATGACTTCGGAACACTCCTGGTAGAACTATACAACACAACTGGTACAATTTGTTATAATCTGAGAAAAAAGTGAATAAGAATAGATCTAATAGTTTACGTTACTTATTAAAAACATAGAATTATAAGTTACCGAGTCCCCAGCACCAATTTTGCTGTTGTCCAATCCCTTGATGTCCGGTATTGGTATGATGCTGTTCCTACCCTCGCATTTCTCCTTTCTCTCGTAATATATGACTTGAGATACATTGTAGTCTTCTGGTGGCCTCGGCAGCGTCTCCGGATTCACACAGTCCACTATTCGCTGTGAAGTTTTGTGTCTATTATTACACGCAAAGATATTTTTTCATCCCTAACTATGGTTTCAACCAAAATTTACCTGAAAGCATCAAGGCATTTTATATTTTTTAAAGAACGTCTAGGTTCTTCTTTCTTTTCTTTCTTTCACGGCAAAACGAACATGATTTTTAAGTGGTCATAGTTAAAGCGATGGAGAGCGACATAGGCTATATTTTGTCTCTTTCTAACTTCTCTAAATTGAGGGGTGGAAGTTTGTATGGAGCATTCAGCAATTTTCAAGGTCTTCTTCTATCGTGTGGGTTGTGAGGTGGATTATCAACTTCATCAACCCTGGTGTCAGGGTTACTATTAAGCCGCCAAAGGCTCCTGACATGACTCATGTAACGACTACGTACTTACATCAGTAAGAAGTAACCGGGACCAACGGTTTAACCTGCCTTCCGAAGCACGGATCATCTTACTTTCGGACAATCAGGTGATTAGCCTGTAATGTCCTAACCAAACGAGATATTTTTGTGATATGTCCCCACTGGGATTCGAACTCTGGATCTCCGGATCGTAAGCCCAACGCTCAACCACTGGGCCACGGAGGCCGTTATTTTCAAGTTAGAACGCAAAAAATTGGTATGCGGACTATTTGTGACGAAGAAAACAATCGTGGATCGTTTTTATTTCGAAAATCTGCCCCCAACCTCTTCAAAGAGGAGGTGTAACTTTATATGCGACTTTATAAAGTAGGAAGGAAGCAACGTTTTGGTACATTAGGAGAGGGGAACCGTGTTACCCGAATAAAACGCGGGAATAGCTTTTAAAGGAATAATAATACGATTCAATTTGACCCTCAGTCAATCGAAAGATTGTTGCTGTTAATGCATTTTTGGCGGTGTTGCGAATTGCTTTGGTATGACTTGAATCGCCTTGCATTGTTTTGACTTCGTGAGGAAAGTATGTCGGATAATAGGGTTGTCAACTTGTCATATGTCCCAATTATAAAAGCAATATCTGTCTCTCTACATCAGTAAAGCAATCTGACCCATTTTAAAAACTTACTATTTATTTTTCAAGCTATTAATGTTCAAGCTGATAAACTGTACGATATCCTATCTACCGAAATGTCTGACAGCAGCAGCGTACGGTCACGAGCATGAATATGTATACACTTTAGTACCATGTCACATTAACTTTTTGGACAAATTGAACTGTAAGTCACACTACATATCTAATATATTAACGCGAAATGGTTCTAAAATGGGTACATGATATTGCTCACGACTGTATCAGATCCCAGTTAAAGTTAAGCTATTAGACGTTTCGGCAGTCGTGAAACATACCCTGAATATTTATTTATTCATTTCATTAGTCGATGCAATTTATCGCAGATGGGATTCACGACTACACCGGAATTTATTAACTCCACAGCGTTATCTTGTTTTTTACGGGGTCCGTTTACCCATGGTGATTCGGATAGAAGCGACTGCCTGTCTGACTTTGTAACCCGCGAAGGAAAAAACAGCTTATAACAGGCCGGCCGGTTACAACTAAGCCGGAATTCTCCTGACAATGAGAGACTTTCCAACTACATTCACAAAAAAGAATACAGATGGCGTTGTACAGCTTTAACGTAATAATTACCTATTTTCTCATTACTCGGATACATAATTATTCCAAAATACAATTTAATTGAGGAGCTCGGTGGCGCAGCGGTAAACGCGGTCGGTCTGCGATTGTTGAAGTTAAGCAACTTTCGCAAAGGCCGGTCATAGGATGGGTGACCACAAAAAAAAAAGTTTTCATCTCGAGCTCCTCCGTGCTTCGGAAGGCACGTTAGGCCGTTGGTCCCGTTGGTGCATTAGCAGTCGTTGATAACCATCAATCCGCACTGGGCCCGCGTGATGGTTTAAGGCCCGATCTCCCTATCCATCCATAGGGAAGGCCCGTGCCCCAGCAGTGGGGACGTTAATGGGCTGATGATGATGATGATGACAATTTAATGGCAGAAGCATATATAAAAAAATATTGTTGCTTGATATTTGGATCACATTATGTATACCACATTATTAGAGAATAACGTTGCTATATACCTATATTGCTTCTCTTTATTTTGATCAGAATATTAATGGGTGGAAGATGTAATTGTGGCTGGGTGTAATAAGAAGGGTCATCATTTATACCCAAAAACGAAGATAAAAGATGCATAATGGTGCTAATTCCTGTAAATACCATCTAATTTTATTTTAAGTTATATCTGTCCTTTTCTTATCCGCCGAAAAGGAAAGGGACAGGTAATCGACAAGCATAAAATTTATGGAACACACGTCAATTTTAAGCACAAATCTAAAACAACCGTCTAAAAATTTTACATCAGTCAATAACCCGACACAGTTAAGTAAACAGCACGTCAAACGGATTGCATACCAGCGACATACCTTTTGATTCGCCCGGGTTATTCATTCATTTACTCATTCTTCCTAAAGTTAAGAGCTGTGAATCATCCGTCCCTTTCCTTTTCGACGGATATGAAAATGACGGATATAACTTAAAATAAAATTAGACGGTGTCTGCAGGAATCGGGGCCATAGTCTGTTATCCATGAAGGTTAAACGGACGAAAAACTGTACAGCGCCATCTGTATTGTTTTTGAGAAAGGTAGCCTGGAAAGGCCCTCATTATAACAACCTGTAGTCTAAGCAAGCACTTACCTGTTCAAAATAATGGAAGTAATCCGGAGAACATCGTGTGGGAGCCCATTGATAAGCGATTGTGATGTTTGTCGGTACCGTCACATCGCAGTGTACTGGAATAAAAATGGAATGTAATATTATAATAGTAATATCGTTTATTGAACATAGCCATACAATTTTACAAATAACTACAAACAACTAATGATCAATTAGGTCGTGTACTAGGTTCAAGATAAATTATGAAATTCAGATTACTAAATCTTCTTTGCGAGTCGATGGCGATCGATACTACATTTTTGCTGACCAATAATTGGCCACGCTTACGGCATTGTCAGTGGCTTCGTAAAGGTCTTTAATAGTGCAGATGTTAGGGCACTTAGGGCAGCACAAAAACACTAAAGACAGATCTAAAACTAACGAACAACTTTTTCTTTTTTCTATTTAACTTATTTATGAATTTTAATCAAGAAATCCGTAATAATAAAAAACGTCAACTCAGGAGGAGGTTTTCTATGACGTCACAGTGTGCTTTTTCCAAGCTTTTTCATACAAATTCTATAGTGATTTCGTGTTTTGTCGTTCAGTAAAAAGAAAGTAACTGATTTGACTAGTTGGAAACCAGCCTACTGCTCTAGATATGCGGCGGTCTCTAAGCTCATGTTTGAATTTAATTTGTATCTTAATAGGTTCGAAACGTAGACCTCTGTCATGCACTTGACTTGTAAACAAAAAGAAATACAGAAACATTTCCAATAATTATCATTTATATCATTAAAAATGAATTAGTTTCTACGGGGCGTTCACCTCTGCCGCAGTTTTGGGGCCAAAAGACCCTAAATGCGGCGCTAATTGACACAATATTCAAAATGTACACCGGAAATGCGCGTTACAATTAACTGTATTTAAGTATATATACCTATATACAGTCCAATTTGGGTTAATGTATTCGAGTGTTATGAACGGATCCATCTCTGTTACGTGTCTGTCTGTACCTAAAGCAATCTGTTCGCAATACCTTATTACGAAATGCTGAACAAACAATTTAAATATTCAAAAATAGATTCCTCTTCTCAGTTCATATCTTATTGCTATGCGGTTATTTTGAATACAACCGGCTAAGCGGCAAATCCCACTATCCTACATCCGATAGCTGTGCGATAATTAGACAATATTATAACATGTTAAATACCGATCCGTCTCTGTTACATGTCTGTCTGTACCTAAAGCAATCTGTTCGCAATACCTTATTACGAAAAACTTAGCTGAACAAACAATTTAAATATTCAAAAATAGATTCCTCTTCTCAGTTCATGTCTTATTGCTATGCGGTTATTTTGAATATAACCGGATGATGATCAATGTATATATATATATATATATCCATATATATACATATATATAAATATATATATATGTATATATGTATATATATGTACATAACCTCACGCTCTGATCCCAAAAGGGGAGGATGGAGCCAACAGTAATCAGAAGAGAACTAACAGTCACTTTTGATACAAAGTCTAAGGTTAATATTATGATGAATTGCATGGAGAAAGATGATTAGCCCATCGCCCGTAAAATGATGGTACTTTACTTCATTTTCGGTAGCTATGATAAATAGCTGAACACATTCTATTTCTTCTGTATCCCAGTCCAGTATAAAACAATTAATGGAATGTATACTGTGTTAACATAAATAATATTCTCATTATCAATAATGAGGGACTTTCCAGGCATATATTTTTTTGGGAATAATTCCCAAAATATAGGTAAATGGGGATGAAATTTTCTTTCTTTTAACCTTCTAATTTCATGGATAAAAGACATATAATGCATCTTTTATCTCTAGTTTTGGATACAACAAATTTTCCACCTTCTTCTCCATCTTGCGTGCGACCTATATTACTTCAGTTCATCAGAATAATAATGGTATCAAAATAATTAAAATAGTAATCAAAATAAAGATAAGTAATATAGGTCGCACGCAAGAAGGAGAAGAAGGTGGAAGATTTGTGGCACGCAACATAATTCTATACTGAACTGGGGGGTTAAAATGGCCACATTGAAGCAATTCATCTAAGAAAGCAATTTGACATTTGTGCATATAAAAGTAAGTGCGCAATACAAACAAATGTCAAATAGCAATATTGCTTTCTTAGATGAATTGCTTCGATGTGGCCATTTTAACCCCCCTGATCCAAATATCAAGAAAATACTTCTGCCATTACATTGTATTTTTGAATAATTATGTACCAAAGCAATGAAAAAATAGGTAAATGAAATTATCAAGTTAAATCTTAACAGCGCCAGCTATATTTTTTTTTAGAACGTAGCCTGGAAAGACCCTTATTCTAAAATATTTTACAGTTGTACAGATTATAAACCATGTCACAAACTGTATAATCTGTACTATATGAGCACAGATAAGGTGACTGTATTGTCCATTTATCAAACAATACTGTTATCATTGTCGGCAGATAATCATTTCTGACTCAATTTGCCATCCATATCCAAACTTGTATTAGGTTTCATGTATTATGTTGCCGCGAGAATGATCTAATATCGAGAATGAAGTGCTTGTTAATGTACATTACTTTACAAGTATAATATTTAATTAAAAGTTGAACTTGTAGTTTTATTTTACTTTAGTACATGAAATAAAGTCTCATAAAAAGTTTGGGAACCACAAGTATAAAGTATTTCTATTCTATTTAACTGTTCAAAGACACATACAGAATGTTAGTGACATCCTAACAGATACTGATGGGGATGATTTAGATAATATAATGATTCTGAGTTAATATCAAGTGGAATTTTGTGACGCAATAGGTATTCATGTTTCTTTTTTTTGCGCTTTTTTAAAGTTATTTTCAACTCCGTACTTTAATGATGGAAAATTCTACTTGAAAAAAAAAAATCCACTGGAGCTGAATCATCCCCCAACGTACAGGTAGCCATACAAGTACGTATGATAACAAAAAATATCAGAAAATTCATGAAAATTTTCATGTTTTTTAAATTATTTTCAATTCCAAATTTTTCCGACGGAAAATTCCACTTTATATCAACTCTGAATCATGGTCAGAATCATCCCTCTTAAGTTTTCGTTACGATGTCACTAATATCCTGTATATCATACCAATTACCAAGTTTGACCAGCCGGGTCTGCATGACAACCGCGCCGCGCGCGGCGCGAATTATATTGACCGCTTCGACCAATAGCCGTTTGCCGTCCATCTACGTTGATAGCATTCATATCGTTTATTGGTTCAAATGCTGGATATAATTAGCGCCGCGCGCGGCGCGGTTGTCATGCAGACCCGGCTGTAAGTATTATATGATCTGTGTCTATACCTTTTCTACTACAGTAAAAAAATGTACTCAGGTGGAGCTGGTTTGCATAGTTAGTTAAAGAATATGAAAGTAAAGCTTAAGCTTTACCTTGAATAATAATTTTCTTCACATTTTTGTTTAACAATTCATAGACTTACTGTAAAACACCTTTTACTTAACATAAACAGCCTATATACGTCCCACTGCTGGGCACAGGCCTCCCCTCAATCAACCGGAGGGGGTATGGAGCATATTCCACCACGCTGCTCCAATGCGGGTTGGTGGTGTTTTTACGGCTAATAGCCGGGACCAACGGCTTAACGTGCCCTCCGAAGCACGGAATCATCTTACTTTTTCGGACAATCAGGTGATTCAAGCCTGAAAAGTAATTACCAAACAAAGGACAGTCTCACAAAGTGATTTCGACAATGTCCCCATCGGGAATCGAACCCGGACCTCCAGATCGTGAGCCTAACGCTCTAACCACTAGGCCACGGAGGCTGTTACTTATAAGAATATAACTAAGTAGGTAAAACATTTTAAGAGAGTGTAAAAAGAAATAACTAATGCAGCATTGGGTTCTGTCACAGTCAAATTGAAAGAATTAAAATTATAAAATCTTCATTCTACATTTATTTTCTCCTCATTTTTCTCTTGAAAGATGTGACATTGTATTGCATAGACTATGTGTACCTATAGCACACCCTGGACACTTCATACAAAAATCTTCATATTATACAGACGCTACACATTAGACAATATTGTATATGCGCATCTGTGATTGTGTGTGTGGCATCTGACGACTAAAGTAAGACCAAGAGGGAGTGAAGTAAACCTAGCTCAGCTGCTGGTGGGGAGCGAAGAGTTGCTGTTCTATACACAGTATTATTCCTTATTTTATGCCTATAGAAAAATATCATGGCCCATTACATGGGAGCTGGGCTGATCGATCACTTGTCATTATTATGTCCTATGACTTTGTATCAAAAGTTGAGTTGAGTTAGGGATTACATTTGTGTTTACGTATATTTATGGAACATATAATAAACTGTATTCAAGTTATTATACTTTATATAAGTAGTATGTGTAATATTGTAAATAAAATTATTTAATAAAAATCAAATGTGTCCATTTGTATTTCACTGTTGTGCTTATAGTGTTGTTAAACCATACATATTGCTCTTATTATTTGTTAAATATTTAATTTAATGGTATTATAAAGTTCTGTATTGCAGTGTGTCAGGGTTTCATATCTATATCCTGTGTATAGTTTGTAAACATCCATGTATTCTTTCAACGAAATTACAAGTCATAATTTTTTTATACTTACATACTACTTTAAGTTTCGAGTCTTTAAACAATGACTTTGCTAGCGTGAAGCCGCAGTTATCCTGAAAACAACATGTGTACACATAAGTATGGCATAACTATGTAGGTACATACCAAGAGATCAACATTTGTATTGCATTGTAATGAAATGGTATAACCAGTAAAATACCAACACAATCGGCATATTTCCTGGTAATTAACTAGCACAGCGATAATAAAACATAGTACCTATGACTAAACTATAAAAAAAACTCATAGGCTTAAAATGAATACGCCTTATCAAAATTACGCCGCTTATTTCTCATGCAATAATGTGACGATATTTTTTCCTTTGTTACACATTAGACATGTATTTGAATGTAGTGGAAAAATACAATGCACTTACCCCGCTAAGCGGCAAATCCCACTTTCCTACATCCGAAAAGCTGTGCGATAATTTGACAATAGATAAAACTAATATAACTAAACTACGATACATGTTAAATACCAATAAATTAATTGAGGAACTATAAATTACTTCAAAAAAACTATTTTTTCTCTTAACATTGTTCTGATTTGCCTATTTTTTAATTTTTTGTTAAATTTACAAAAAGCCTACAATACACTCACTCACATTTGACAGACAAACATGACATTTATTGACACTAGAAACTACAGAAAGTCAGAAAATGACGTGCGTGCGTCTCATAATGTTTTTTTGTGTTACTATTTAATCGAATTAATAAAATAAAGTAAAATGCAAGAACTTCGTGCAAAGTATTTCATTAACTTTATACAGTAATCTCAAATCATGCTTACAAAAACGATCTAAAAAACTAAAATCTATATTCTATTCGGATACACGTGCATGGCTTACAAACTAAATGAAAAAAGCGTCTTATTTTTATTGTTAGGTAAATTAAAGTTATAAATTCAGTTGTTAAGGTCGACGGGCAATCTGCCTATTTATTTACCTACCTGCCCATCTACAAATGTTTTTATAACTAAATTTTCCCAAGGACCAAGCAAAGTTGTTAAATTAAAATATATAGTAACTTCCTAGTAAAGATGGTCACTCACTAATATATAGCAACACAAAAGTACCAAGTTTCACAAAATATTATATTACACGCGATGCCAAATATTTGCATAGTGTATCCGAACTTACTTACAAATTATGACAGCCATTTGTGGTGGCTAGTTTCGTGTCAAAATATTTTTGTTTTGTTCCTCGTATTTTATCGTAAAACCCGCATAATATGCGTTATTTGTGATGTTTTCTACTTACTATAATGGTCTACTACATGGACTAACAATAATCACTGTGGATGATTACCATGCTTTGGTGATAGAATCTTCGTAATCAGAAGTGGTCTTCAGTCATGTCAGATTGCGCGCTGGTGTCCAATGTAAGCGAACACGATGCGAGTATGGACGTGGGTAACGACAAGTCTCTCTTCGAGCCTACCGTTGATATGATGGTAAATGACTTTGACGACGAGAGAACACTTGACGAAGAAGAGGCACTAGCGGCGGGCGAGCAGCAAGACCCCAAGGCCGAGCTCAATAGCCTGCAAAAAGAGGGTGATATGCCCTTGGAGGAACTACTTGCATTATACGGGTACGATAGAAGTATGGATAAACCAGCGCCTGAACAACCACCAGAGGTTGTGCCGGAGGAGAATTTAAAAACTGAATCCGCCTTGCAACAGTTATATAGTGAAACCGCCAGTCCGGAAGCAACCCGCTGCCTTCGATCGGGTTCACGGCCACCATCGGAAGAGGAAGAAGATTATGATTATAGTCCCGATGAAGAAGACTGGAAAAAAACAATAATGGTTGGTAGTGACTACCAAGCCGGCATACCTGAAGGCTTGTGCAGTTATGATGATGCCCTGCCTTATGAAAATGAAGATAAACTACTTTGGAACCCAAGTGTCTTGGATGAGAAGGTGATAGAGGATTATATGAAGAAAATTTGTGCTATGAATACAGGAACGGGTGTAGATGCTGTCCCTAAGGGGAAGCATCTCCGTGATGATGAGGAAGCTCTATTTCTTCTACAACAATGTGGTCACAATGTTGAGGAAGCATTAAGAAGACGACGCATTTCTGCACAGACCCCAGCACACGCAAGTTTATGGTCAGAGGAGGAATGTCGCAACTTTGAGAATGGTATTAAAGCACATGGAAAGGATTTTCACCTCATAAGACAGCACAAGGTCCGGACTAGGTCAGTAGGGGAGCTTGTGCAGTTCTATTACATTTGGAAAAAGACAGAGAGACATGATATCTTTGCAAATAAAGCTCGACTAGAGAAAAAGAAGTATACATTACATCCAGGACATACAGATTATATGGACAGGTTTTTAGAGGAGCAAGAGGCGACAGGAACTGCTGGTCTTGTCAGACCTGCATCGCCATCTTCTATGATGGTATATGTACCGTCACCGGCTACTCAGCCAGATCCCCTAGCTGTAGGAGAGAAGGAGGTGTACTCACAATTGAATGTCCACATGACACCTCCAAGAACACTTTCTACAGAAGAGCAAGAGCCTGAAACCGGTTCCTAATACATGATCTTTGGCTATGCCATTTGTCAAGTAGAATGCACTGTTTATGTCCTGTTAGGATGTCTTGATAAAACCAAATTTCTGATCACACTTAATTGTGCATATGATTAACTGTAATATCATATTGTATACCTGACCAGAAATTAAGTTTTATCACAATGAAAAACTATATCCTTTAATGGGACATAGCAAAACTATGATGTTAGATTTTAAGGGCTAAGATATCCCCTTATTCATGAATATGGTTAGGTATTTCTTTTAGTACTTTTGAATTGCTGACTGCATTTTTATATTAATGAATGGACATTTTATAATAATGATTTATTTATGGATTTTAACAGTACAATGTAAATAATCAAGTAATTATGTTGACTATTTGTGAGTAAGGGAATTAAGCCAGTTGACATACAGATGTATGGATTTTAATTTTGATGATGGTGTTGTAAAAATTGTGCGCATTAAAATAAACAGTGCAAATACAAACTTTTGCTTCGTTTTTTCTAAAACTTTTATTTTTCTGTAGCTTAGTCCCTATTTGACCTAAGTATTAACTACTTGTCATGCACCTTTGTTTACGTGGAAGTTATGCTGTTGGTAAAAACAAAAAAGTCTATGAATATTTCAATTACAAAAGTTTTTTGAAATTATAAGTGTATTGTGTTGTGATTACGAATATTTCCCACCAATATGATTGCTCTACATTTCACTGACTCCAATGGGTGGGGTAGATTTAGCGAATGACGTCACTTCAGATTGTGTTTATTTAGCGACTATCTTGAAGTGTGAAAGAATAGAAAATTCTCTCATTTTGTAATCGAGATGTCGCAGTTGTTATTATATACAGCGTTTAAACATAAGCTAAGCACCATATACCTATTTAGAAATAATTCTAATTCTTTAATTGAGCCAGAGCAACCTGAAAAAAAAACGGAAATTTTAGCGGGATCTATGGAGACAATTTATTATTGTCGTCCAGTTTATTAAAGTTATTTCGAAAAAATAATAAACAATTAAAGCAAGTAACTTTTCGTTTTTAGCTTATTACCTTCTGCAACAACTTCGAAGAATCGTAAAAATCTACTAAAAAACCTAAAACACAAACACGATTGAAGAGGTATAGTACCTATTAGTGTTGCCGAAAAATCGATAGTTTTACTATCGATAGTAAACAGCCAAAATCATCTACCCAATCGATAGGCCTATCGATAGTATCGATACTATCGATAGTATCGATAGTATCGATAGCTCTTTTTTGGCGATACTATTGATAAGCAACGATAGTATCGATACTATCGATAGTATCGATAGTTAAAAGAAGAAAAACTATCGATAGTATCGATACTATCGATAGTATCGATAGTTGAAAAACGAAAAACTATCAATACTATCGATACTATCGATAGTATCGCTCTTCGATATTGCGCAAGCTATCGATACTATCGATAGTATCGATACTATCGATAGTTTTGTACGATCGATAGGGCCCTTAATTTCGATAGTATTGAATGTAGCATTGTGTGGAACAATTCACACCATTTAAAGCTCGTATTTAATATATTTTATGTTACGTGGGTGTTTTTGCAGTGGACGTTTGGTTTTGAAGTAGGCAATTCTCTAAACTTTAAAGAGACACTGGCCCCGATTCCTGCAGACATCTCTTAATTTTACTTTAAGTTATACCTGTCATTTTCTTATCCGCCGAAAAGGAAAGGGACGGATGATTGACAGCTCTTAATTTTAGGAAGAATGAGTAAATAAATGAATAACCCGGGCGAATTTTTAGACGGTTGTTTTAGATTTGTGCTTAAAATGTGCTTAAAATTGACGTGTGTTCCATAAATTTTATGCTTGTCGATTACCCGTCCCTTTCCTTTTCGGCGGATAAGAAAATGACAGATATAACCTAAAATAAAATTAGATGGTGTTTACAGGAATTAGCACCATTGTTAAGTTAGTGGATAGGATTTTTTTTACAATACTATCGAAATTAAGGTCACTATCGATCGTACAAAACTATCGATAGTATCGATACTATCGATAGTATCGATAGCTTGCTCAATATCGATAGTATCGATACTATCGATTAATTATCGATACTATCGTTTTTTGGTAAACTATCGATAGTTCGATCGAAAACTATCGATATGGCGCTATCGATCGGCAACACTAGTACCTATATCCGAATGAGAGAGAAACCAGTCCAAAACATTAAAAAAACAACCATGACGTATTGTTTTCCTGGTGTTCATTTCAATAAAAATTGATAAAATTCCAATAAATATAATATTTTACGATATTTTTTGAGATATTTCATTGGACTCAATAAATTTAACAAAGAATCTTGAATAAATTGAGATTTTACAAAAAATCTACAGGAAAACGGTGAATGATATAAGGTTATTTTTCAATAACTTAAATAACTTGGAAATAAAATGATCGTAACTGCAGATATGACGGCGAAGGAGATCATTAATGATTTCAAAGAAAATTACGGAAAAGTAAGGAGGCTTTTAGATGAGGAGAGTAAAAATGACCCGGAGAACGAGCCATATTCATCCAAGTATAAGGCAAAGGAAATCCTTTCCAATATGCGCGACTCCTTGAAGCAAGTTATGAGTTCTGATTCTAATTTAGATAAAGTTAAACTGGATGCTATGTACGGTGTTATTTTACTGAACATTGGGATCATAGATATGGAAACTGAGGAGCTTACTGAGAGTGAAAAAATTTTGACAGAAGCGGAGGAGTTACTTTCACCAAACGCTGATAAACCTGAAGCAGTCATCACTTTACTTAGCGTTTACAACAATCTGGGTATATTGTGGTCGACTCGCGAAGACCCAGAGAGAGCAAAGATATTTTTGTTAAAAGCAAAGGACTTGTACGAAGCTTTCAAATGCTCTTTACAGATGCCGTTACCTATTGAGCAGCTCGTAAGCAATCCTGAAACGGCTGTTGGTGACTTTATGTTACTAGAGAAAGCATATACATTGACTTTATATTACTTGGCTCAAGTATACGGATCTCTTAAACAGAATTTAAAGTCTGCCATTTACTGCCACGTAACATTGAGAAGGCAACTACAATATTCTGACTATGAACCAATCGATTGGGCTTTGAACTCTGCAACATTGTCTCAGTATTTCGCAGAACAAACTGGGTTCCTTCAGTCCAGGCATCACTTGGCAGCAGCATCAACTATACTTGATGAATATGAGGAAAAACTAAGTTCTGCTGAGAGTGAGGATGAAGTACATTTGGCTAAACTGGAAACTTTTAAGCATAGATCTGCTGATGTTGCCAGATGTTGGGCTAAGTATTGTCTGTTGCTCATGACAGCATCCAAGGCTAGGCTTATGAGTGATGCTGAAACATTGGAGGAGGCAATTACAGGTATTATTTTTTTTGTAGAATAACTTTTAGACTAAGATTCAACTTAAGGGCAGTTAAAATTAGTTAATATTTTTCATTAATAAAGGAGTTGCTGGTTTTAAATTACAGATATGTCAAACTTGAAGCTGGAGGATGATGAAAATATATGTGGAGGTGATGTCAAGAATTTAGTGTTTCCTGACTTGGATGTTTTAAAGTACGAAAGCAAAATTGGCGACAAATATTTGCTTACTTATCAAGACGCGCGCGAAGTGTTTTTGGCCTGCCAAAATTGGTTGAATAAAGCCAAAGAGTACTACAAACTTGATACTTTAGCTTCAGATTACATTGAATTGATACAAGACAGTTCCCAGTCATATAGTTACTTAGCTTTCTTTGAAGAAGATGATGAACGGCGTTCAAAAATGCATAAACGGCGCATTGATATGTTAGAAGACTTGATCAAAGAAATCAATCCAACATACTACATGCAATATTGTAGACAATTATGGTTTGAATTAGGAGAAATACACTCTGATATTCTAAATATAAAGTTAGACAAGCTAAACAAAACTTCAGAGAAGCCTACACCTCATGCATTGAAGAAAATCAATATGCTCTGTGAGAAAAGTATTGAAAATTATGATCATTTCCTGGATTCAGTCAAGGATAAAAATGGAAAAATGCCTGATAAACTTGAGATCGATGTCATCCGGCCAGTCATTAGTGCATATGCATTTATAGGAAGAAATAGTATGAAGAGGATTGCAGTGGATAAGAATGCCCAATTAATTCACGTAAAGAAAAGCCTAGATTCGTACCAGGCTGTTGTAGATATTTGCAAAAAGGACAAAGATGCTGCTGCTATGATGCAAGAAGAATACAGTCTTTGTGATGAAATGGCAAAAATTCTGCCCATCAAAATAAACAGGCTAGAAGCAGATTTGGTGTCTTAAGATTTTCGATAAAAAACAGTCTCGCATTTTGTTGTTTGCTTGCTTTATGCTGGTGAAATAGGTATAGCTTTTATGCGTTGTTGAACAATCATGCGAAATTATTTGTTATTTATTTTATTTTGCTGTTACTAACCAATGAAATAATTGAAAGCTCATAAAATGGGGCCAATAAAATTATTCATTATGAAGTTGTAGGTGTCTCAGAATAAAAGATACAGTATGAAATTTGGCTTCATTTTATTTCAAAACGATCTGAAAATAATCTATGTAATTGGTCTATCTAAGCTATTGTTATAAGTTATTTACATTATAAGTAGGTATAGTTATTATTTACTTCACTGACAACATTAAACCAATCAACAGCATGTTTTAGGAACAACAGCATAAGTAATTAAAAAAATTGTATTGAATAATCTACAGTACCATTATATCTATATCTATCTATCACATTTCGCTATTTTTATTAAATCGTCATACCTAAGATGAAAAAGTGTAGGCACAATGTAAAGGCTTAGAATAATATGACTGGGGTTCATCCAGTAATAAAGAAGTTTGACAATTTCCAAGTTTAAAATTTAAATTCCAGCGCCATTTTGAAAGCGGTTTTTACTTCTTTTTAAATTATAAGACCAAATCTGCACCTGTTTTGTACCACATGTTCATTTCATTCAACGATAATCAAAAATCTACATTATGCACATGTTTTGTGTAGCCCAAAACACGTGCAGGAAACCTGGCATAATAAATAGAACATTTTGACACATTTCTGGAAGCACCTGATCACGAATCCTTAGCGTGACTTGTTACTAATCGTTCTATTTTTACTTTTCTTAGTTACTCTCTGCTACTGTACCCCTGGAGTCGTGCCAGTTTGAGGGACATTGGACTCTCCCACAACACTCTTATGTCATCATAACGGGATTAGTTTTAAAGTATAAACACTGAAAGTAGGTCATTAGCGTGGATTATCGATCTACCGACAGTCTCGACGAGTTGGCGCCTTTGTTCCTGTACACGTTCTATAAACGTTTATTTCGTCGTTTTCATTTTGTCTTTTTTAATATTTTGTTTTGTTTTTTTTTTAAAACGTGTACCGTGTACACTTGTGTTACGGGAAAGAACAATAAATAAATATTAACACGTTTTCTCCTTCACATTACACAGAAAGCGTTATTCATAAATACCTACATACTTACATATAAACTTAAAAATAATTCTTAAACTAATAGGTGCTTTGGTAATCTAATGCAATTTCTCTTTCTTCGTACCAAAGCCTAGGAACTTGGGTATCAAAGAGAGTATAAATCTTAGAACTAGAAGTATGGTGATGATTGCTAGGATGAGTGCTGCGGCGACGTCTAGGAGGGCCAGTTCGACGTAGCTTAGATCTCTAGCGGCTGAATGAAGGGGGTCTTGCTTCCCCCATCGAATGACCCGTTCTGTCCAATATATCGCAGTGTCCAGAGGGTCCGCTTGCCGGTCACGCCATATACTCGACACGCGACGTGCGTTTACGCGCATCCTGAAAATAGTAAAAGATAAATATTTTATGAGTCGTTTTCAACACTATAGTACTACGTATAGACCGACAACTCTCCGCTCCCCTTCAGCGTCTGAGCTAGACTTCCCCTCCCCCAACCCTAAACTATGTAGTTTAGACTTAAATCCTATGTCAGACGTCACACACACCACACAGATGCGCGTGTACGATAATGTCAAAGTGTAGTGTCTGTGTAAAACGAGGTTGTTTGTATGAAGTGTCCGGGGTGTGTCAACACGTCATTTTCTTCAACATTCAGACCCGGTATGCCATGCAACTCTTGATATTCGTCACAAGTGTACAATGACCCGTACGCGGTGACAATTTTCAACCTATTGCCCATTTTACCATAATTAGGTGCATATAACTCAAACGATCGAAATGATGCAAGCTTAACCGGTGAGATATCATCGTTTATCTAATTAAGATGGCCATTCGCGTAGGTAGGCTCACGCAGGAAGCCAGACAACTAGCATAGTGTTAATAAATTGTACGATATTATATAGATGCAGTTTGTTGTCTAAAGATTATCTTATTTTATGCCGTGTTACCGTGCATAAACTACAGGGTACAACTCTCGACAAAGCTGTTATAGATTTGGGGATAAGAAATTTGCTAAGGGTCAAGTAGGTATACGTCGCCTAAGCAGAGTCAAGAGTTTAGAAGAAATGGCTCTAAATAACCGAGAAAATGTAAGTAGGTATGTTAGTTTACTTATTAGGCTATTAGTGAACCTATTGTTACTTTAAAGAAGTAAGTAATTTAGCGAATGTACCTAACGTACCTATTTATAACGCTTTAAACTGATGAACGTTTTTTAGGACTATTGTAATTATAATTATGGGCTAATCGCTTGCAATATTTCGCATCAAAAGGGGCTGCAACTTGTCTTCTGGTTCCTTGTGGCTCTATATATCTTCTCAAAAACACATTCTGTCTCGCCCTAATACCTTCCTATGTTTGTCATCGTGACTAAATACATATAACCGACGCGGTTGGTAACGTAACGTTGTCGCTATAAATAAAGTAACTAGATGTTCCTACGAGTACTTCATCATAACAGAAAATAATTATCTCCGGCAGACTTGTGCCTACCCCAATCACTCCTTACAATTTGTGTCTTTGTCCGTACCAATTCCTTTCTGACGAATAGCTTGATAGGTAGCTTTGTTATAATAGGTACCCGTGAGTTTTTTTTATTGTATTTGCAAATAGTCTCATCCCCTATAGGACTTAAAACTTAACTGGCGAGGAGTGGATACACTACATAAACAACACGCATCTGATCTTCGGGGATATAGGCGTGAAACTAGTGTCATGATCACGCATATTTTAAAAAAGTTTCATTATCTGCAAGTAGATATCTCAATCAAAGAAAGGGTTACAAATGAGGAAGTGCTGGTAAGAGTAAGGGAAAAGAGACAAATACTGAGAATTATTGAGGACAGAAGAGGCAAGATGATTGGACACCTAATAAGACACGACGAATTCATTAAAAACATCATAGAAGGAAAGCTAGAAGGAAAGAGAGGAAGGGGAAGACCAAGAAGAGCTTACATGGAACAGATTAAAGAAAAGGTTAACGTCGTGTCTTATAGGGAAGTCAAGGAACTGGCCTTTGATAGACTGGAATGGAAAATGCTACACCGACAAGAGCGTGGCTCTTAAATTGATGATGAGATATCTCAATATCTGACATGAATATTAGCTAGGTTAAAGTTGAAAGTTGCGTAACAATGGAATTTAGGCACATGGACTATTAAATTAATCTGCACTTTTATCGTCCAGGCAAATGGGCCTATAATTTAAAAGTATTTTAATGATTTCAAATATTATTAAACAGAATTAATATACATTAATTGTAATTGAAAATGTCATACTTACATCTAATTAATTAATTAGAAAAGTAAGTAAACAGAAAAGGCGGGAACGGAAGTGAGAATTACGCGGTGAACGAAACAAATGAAGAACGGGGTTTGACTTGTACCTCGACATTTCTAGGAGATGGGTGTTGGTTGTGAAAAGAATTACGATGGAAATTAATAAATAGTCGATAAAGTCACTCAATTACAGTGTATTCTGGAAACTATGTAATGTTATCCTTATTGTAGATGACATTCACTACTAGGTAGGCATGCTGGAGCGTTCGCTACTTGACCAGAATATGCAAGAATATTCACAGGAAGTCAACATCATAAGGTACCTACTTACTTATTATTTATTCTATCATTGAAGAATAAACCAGAAAACATACCCTAAGTATACAAATACGAAAGCCGTGGGAGGGGAGATCAAATTAGAATAGATTGGATAATAATAGCATCTGGGTGCATATCACTTGCTGCATCCATGTTGCCTCGTCCATTGAATTTAACACGCAAGTTATCGTGGCAATTTGAGCTGGAGGCGTGAATCGTCATTTCTAATATCTTTGAAGTCTAATTTAGTTCGAAAGTTCAAATAACGAGAGCGTGGATAACCACTTTAATGGATTTGAATAAGCTATTTCTATTTTTCGCAGAATCTATCGGACATTCCATAAATAAAAATTTCATTGTTCCCATGTGCCGCCTTAGTGCGACCGAGACAGACTATTCACGCGCGCTCTCCTTTACTCCTTAGCAGCTTACGGCTATTTCGACTCCCAGGGGGTGAGGTAAATTTAGCTCGGCGCCCGATACGAATTCGTGCGGGGGTGGTACTGTTCTATACGACGAGTATTACCTACTTATTCTTTATTCGGAATTAAGTATTATTCAGACAGCCTCCGAGGTCTAGTGGTTAGAGCGTTAGGCTCACGATCTGGAGGTCCGGGTTCGATTCTCGATGGGGACATTGTCGAAATCACTTTGTGCCTATCCTTTGTTTGGTAAGGACTTTTCAGGCTTGAATCACCTGATTGTCCGAAAAAGTAAGATGTTTCCGTGCTTCGGAGGGCACGTTAAGCTGTTGGTCCCGGCTATTAGACGTAAAAACACCTCTACCAACCCGCAGTGGAGCAGCGTGGTGAAGTATGCTCCATACCCCTTCCGCTTGATAGAGGGGAGGCCTGTGCCCAACAGTGGGACGTATATAGGCTGTTTATGTTTTATGTAAGTATGTAAGTATTAGGTATGCAGATTCAACGGCATTATGTTTGGATAGGTAGTCCACCCAACCTATATAAACAAAGTGTTGCTGCTCACGAGGTTTATTATATCTATCTATTATAAATGTGCCTAACCTAGGTACATTTCGGTCGTACCTCGGTACGGGACTTGTATCAATGAGTTAATTTATCTTAATTTTAAGTGCAGTTTTCACTAACACGCTTGGCTCGATGTAAAGGTCCGTGCCCACTAAACCTTACCTTACTGATACGGTTCATACCGTATCCGTCCCGGGACACAGGCAATGAAATATTCTTTGTGTGAATTTCTATGACGCAACCCACACTATACCGTTCCGTCACCAACCAACACCGTAGCGTGCCATGCACGGACCGGCCATAATTCCCGGTACATTCTGGGATACAAGGGAGTTGCTTCGTTGCAGTGGGCTTAGTATACGGTCCTAGTATGGTACTGTGGTCCAGTGGTTGAGCGTTGAGCTCACGATCCGGAGGTCCCGGGTTCGAATGCCGGTGGGGACATATCATAAAAATCATTGTCTGAAAAAATAAGATGATCTGTGCTTCGGAAGGCATGTTAAGTCGGTGGTCCCGGTTACTACTTACTGACATAAGTGAGTAATCGTTACGTGAGCCATATTAGGGGCCTTTGGCGGCTCAATAATAACCCTGATACCAGGGTTGATGAGGTTCGTAATTCACCTCACAACCCACACGATAGAAGAAGATGGTACTGTGTAGTGGGCATAGGCCTTAAGCACCTAAAAAGCAATAGAATATTAAAACTCACTCGGCACTGACGGCTTCCTTCATAGCGTCGGCAAGCGCCTTCTCACTCAGCTCAGTATAGGAGACAACCTTCGCCAGGCCCCGAGCTTCGGCCGCGGCTGCGTTGTTGGGCTGGTCTCCGAAGAACGGTACCACCACCATCGGCTTACCAGCAGCCACCGCCTCCGTCATGCCTAGGAGACCACCGTGAGCTACGAACGCAATCACTTTTGGATGTTCTGTGAATGAGAAACATATCGAAGTATTAAAAAGAGAAATTGACTACTGACAGATAGCTGCCATCCTGGATCAGGATTACTCTGGAATACCTACTTTATACCATCATTGTATTATTATTATTAGGTATAAATCTGGTACTGGACTTCCACCAATGAGTTATTAATTTATCTATAAGTGCAATCCACAAACACAGGCTCGTATTATAGACGGCGATACAGCCCGCGGCTCGGTGCTTAGTTCATCTTGCGATGTAAGAGCCTTAATTGGGATATAGTTCATGGGCTCCCTTGGACCAAGGCTAAGACGAAGAACCTAGTAACAGGGACCGGGTTAACGTGCATTCCGAATTTCCGAAGCACGGATCATCTTACTTTCGGACAATCGGGTGATCAGCCTGTAACGTCCTAATCAAACTAGGGATCACAAAGGTAATTTTTGTAATATAATATATATGTGTCCACCGGGATTCGATCACAGGACGGATTCTGAGCCTAACGCTCAATCCAGTAGTTACTCCATTACTAGGGCGCGAGTGTGCTTAATTTTGTAACGCACCAAATTCTTATTTTCCTGAATTTGTTAATTTTAAACTGTCTCGTCATGCCCTCACACAATTAGAATACAATAGAATGACAGGTACGACATTCGTTATACTTACATGGGGCATGGTTATAAGTATTACAGAATACTTACTTTATACGAATAACAACATTGATACAAATGACAAGTTAGGTGGGTAGTAAGTAGGTAACTAGTGGTAGTTGTAGGTAGGTTGTGGTGGTCTGGCGTAGCTATAAAGGCAGCCAACCAGCTCGTGACAACAAACACTTCAGGACCCCGATACCGAACACGCCGGCGTCGTTTTCCCTCATTCAGTGCTTATCGCTATCGTCCCACTAGAATCGATGAATTCTTTCAAATATAATCCTCTCAGAAGACGCCCTGAGCCAAGGTTTGGGCTCAACTGGCGACCCTCAGGCCTTTTGACTTAAATTTTACAACGGATGAGAGCCCTCAGCGCTCTCCATTTGTCCAGCCAAGTAGTTAATGCCATCTGCGGTACGTAATGTAATGTCAAAAAAGGTGGTATAGTAAATTAGTTGTTAGTGGTATTGTTAGAGTTGTTGTGCTATTTTAGTGTTTTTTCATAAATAAATGTTCTTGAGTTATACCTACCCGTAAGTAATTAAGTAAGTATGGAAAATCTTTTGTCAAAGTCGTAAGGAAGACATCCTATTCAAAAGCACTAAACTGGCTGTAATAAAATTTGTATGACAAAGGATGTTCTATTAGAATTTTAAATTACAAGCATAACGACGATGTTATTTGAAGGTCGTGTAGTTCTTTTAAAATAAATAAAATAACATATTACATCGCTAGAAAAACGTTGTAATCAGTGATGTGCCGATCCCAAACTTGGAACATTCTCGGCGGTAAAAAAGCGCTAAACTTATGTACTTAAAAAGAGTTTCATTGGCCCCGATTCCTGCAGACACCGCCTAATTTTATTTTAAGTTATATCCGTCATTTTCTTATCCGTCGAAAAGAAAAGGGACGGATGATTGTCAACAAGTTAATTTTAAAACGAATGAATAACCCGGGCGAATAAAATAGGCATCTCGGTATGTAATCCGTTTGACGTGCTGTCTACTTAACTCTGTCGGGTTATTGGCCGATGTAAAATTTTTAGACGGTTGTCTTAGATTTCTGCTTAAAATTGACGTGTACTTATTCCATAAATTTTATGCCTGTCGATTCCTCCTTGTCGATCGTCCCTTTCTTTTTCAACGGATAAAAAATGACCGGTATAAATTAAAATAAAATTAGATGGCGTCTGCAGGAATTAGCACCATTAGGTACCTAACCTTTAGGCACATAAAACCAAAGTACAAGAAAGAACATTTTCAAAAAGAACCAGTCAGTCTTTCTTTACTATTAAACAGTTTTTACAACGAGAACATTCCACATTAGCACTGGTTGTAATTTGGATTGCGATGCGATATTTATAGACTGGTAGGTACTTACTTGGTGCCTACGGACCTTCCGTTGTAAGCAGGTAATTATAAGAATATTGATCATAATGATAATTCTATAATTTTGCGGCTTCGTCATAGATTTCCTCAATTACAAATAATTGTAAGAATTGCACTGTTTATATAATACAAAGAATTAAATCCACACACGCGTGTGGTAAGTACGTAGGTAGGTACCATATGCACGATTTCAGTAATATGTAAGTAGGTACGTACCTAACCACAATCAAACGTGAGATCCCTTTGATATTCTAGGGAACTGATACTTGGGTACCTATTTAGTCAGCTTAAGAAAAATGGTAACACAATCTTCACCTGGAGTCTTCAATAGGGTAGTTAAACGTAAAAAAGGGAAATTACTATGGAATTTGTATGAAAAAGCAAGCTGTGACCTGTGTGTGTGTATGTGTGTGTAAGTGTGACAAAATGTCGCACTTATTACATTTTTCTTTATTAAAATTCATAAATAAGTGAAATAGAAAAACGAAGACGTTTTGTGTCACCTTTACAAACACAAAACTTCCTGCATACTTCTGTTTATAAGGACCCTTTCACGTTTTAGTCTGATTGGTGATTACGAGTAATTGATGATCTGATTACATCGTTAAAAACCGCATTTATTACTACGAAGAAATATCGATTTCTCTGCAATATGTGGTGTAGTGGCTTCTCATAAACATTAAAATTGCTCGAGAGAGTTATTGATTATCTGCGTACCTACCTTATCTACTCACGTGCTACGTAATAGCTTGTTAACGTGATTTTGTAGTTTACCGGCTTACTGTAGATTTGCCTTGGTTGCCTATCACAATAATACTTGGTTCCTATTACAAAATAAGGAGCGCTGAGGGCTCTCAACCGGTAAAAAATAAAAATAAAGTTAACTAAGGCAGGTCAGGTGGGCGTTAACCTCGGCTCAAAATATCAGCAGAGAGGATGATGCATAAGAGAAGCGGTCCCGAGTGGGCCCGTTAGCGATAAGCGCTGAAGAAGGCAAAATGTCGACCACGCCGGCCACTTCAGTTTAGTAATATAATCATAACACTAGACTAAGTTTCGTAAAATGGTTATTGAAATTCAAAAATAAGTAATCTTATCTTTATGCAGTAGGTACCTTCACTTTGAATCGTCAATTTTTACATAACGAACAAACATCTCATCCGCCTTAAACTCCTGCTGCTTCTCACAACGTATAGCGGAGGAAAAGAAGCTGCAAGAAAAATCTCGTCGTTATAAAGTACCTCACTCCACCCTGGCTGTTACACCCCATTATTCTATTATTGTGTGTCCTATTTCTATTCACATTGGATCTGCGTACCTAAATAATATCCAGGGTCTGAATATGAAGCCAAAAGGTAGCCAAGGAAGCTCTGTTATAAAACCACGTAACCTAAACTTAATCTAGTGTTATGATCATTTTACTCATATTCTAATATATCAGATCATATTTTTAAGGTAACGGTCATATTCCGACTTAAACGTCTTACAGCGACGTAGACACTTACGTAACAACTCATACTGCGGTATCCACCGAACCCTCAGTATATTTCCGGTGAGTGTTCCTTCCTCCTTGCTGTCTTCATACTTCCAGATGACCCGTTGTTTCAGCTTGGCACAAGCGTTCACTATCATCTCTTCCTTGTACTTTGGCAGGGTAGATGTCTTGATGAGTGACCCGAAGGAGAGGAGCACCACGCCGTGGTCGGACTCGTTGATGAAGCGCTCGATGTACTGGAATTGGAGAAAAGTATATTAACATGGTTGCGATTAATGCTCGAACATTCTCACAACTCTCAACACTCTCAGCTCACTTGTCCCATGACTTCTATCTAACACTGCCTCAAAGTCGTATTAACGAATGTCCTTTTAAAATTCAAACCATTGTTTAACAATTGTGTATGTAAATCTAGGTCGCAAGATGTGATATCTCTGACTGTACGATCTAGGTTTTTTGATTGCTTCAAACGTATGGCAGAAAAAGAAAGGAAAAAGAGGAATGAAAAGAGAGATAGGGGAAGACGTGTCAAAGAATTAGCCTTTGATAGAGAAGAATGGAGAATGCTACCCCGACAAGAGCGTGTGTGAATTAATGTTGATGATGATGGCACAGAATCAGGTTTTCTTGCGCGATATTATTTTATGTCTTTTCCTTTGGTTGGTTGTTAATGAATTGATTAAAGGGGGACCTGCAGCTACGGTTAGGTACACAACATGATCCTATCCTATACCTACTACATGATTACGGACCATGTCATGACATGACTGTTTTGTATGTAATATTTTCCTTCACGCTATGAGGTACCTAGGAAAAGGCGGTTCTTATTAAAAAGTAGGTTTGTCTCTAAGCCGATTTGTTTGTACTGGGTCATGGTTTGAAAGCGGTTAGTTACCGTTGTTATACCGATATGAAATTACGGTACCGAGATCCTATAAGACCTGGTTTAGCTGATAATAACTCCATTAACCGCCTTTCTTGAAGTCGTAAGACCGAATTTCCTTTTAGAACCCAATCCCCATTGTTTAACTATTGTGTTTGGAATTCTCGGCTTTAGGAGGTTAAATAGGTGCACTAAAACCTCTGCCTACTCCTTTGGGGAGTCACGCGTGATGCTATGTTATGTTCTTTACATTCACTGGTGATTACTTATTTAGGTATCTACTATGTGAACAGTTGTTAGGCACCTACCTATACTTACCCACACAGATTACACGAACTGTTCAGTTCATGCATCAATGAATAATGCAACTTTCGCTTATGGAAATCTGCATGTAAGAATTCAGTGTTTAATTTATTATGCTATCAGTAGATAAATAAGGTTCTTTACAATGGTGCTAATTCCTGTAAATACCATCTAATTTTATTTTAAGTTATATCTGTCCTTTTCTTATCCGCCGAAAAGGAAAGGGACGGGTAATCGACAAGCATAAAATTTATGGAACACACGTCAATTTTAAGCACAAATCTAAACCAACCGTCTAAAAATTTTACGTCAGTCAATAACCCGACACATTAATTTACTCATTCTTCCTAAAATTAAGAGCTGTGAATCATCCGTCCCTTTCCTTTTCGACGGATACGAAAATGACGGATATAACCTAAAATAAAATTAGGTGGTGTCTGCAGGAATCGGGGCCAATGTGTAGAATATTTCGAAATACAATATGACGTTTCGTTGTGACTACAAATAAGTTCAAAAGATCAATATGTCACGGTGTCAAACACAAATAAAATATAAAAATAATTTTATTTTATGTTCTGTGAATATAAAGACGAAGTATGTAGGTAGGTACTGACCTAAGTTTATTTTTATCTAACTACCTATTAAGGTACATATTTATTTAATTACATAAATAAATATAAACATTAAATTTTATTTTATCTACATATATTTATTTACCTCTATTTACATAAATAAATACATGTAGACAAAATAAAATTTAATGCATGATGTCTACTTATACAGGAGGTTACCCCGTTTTATCACGGAGTCCGCTTACCTAACCTGAAGATTTCATAAGTCCGGTTTTTTCAGAAACGACTGCCTATCTGACTTTCCAACCCCAAAAGGAAAGCAATATCTCAATGTCACATACCACATAGATACCTCCGGAAAGTTTAAGTAATCATTGTCACATACTTTCAAAAACACATTTCTTGGGAATGTCTCGATTTTCCTTTAACCGCTGAGGACCTTCGATGCTAATTCAAACTTGAATTCAAAACCAATTTCGAAAATCATGATATATGTTGGGTTTAGAATTTTAAAGCTATAAGATTAAAGAGCTTCTCTATGCTTCTATGCTATACTGGGAGCAAATAAAAAAAAACATAGAACACGTTCAGCTGCTTGTCTTCCCGGGCATGTCGTAAAAACCGACAGAGGAACTGTGTCCTCTAACATGATGGACTAATGATGGGCGATAGGCTGATCCCTTATCACCAAAAGGTTTATCATATCCAGCTTACGACATCGTATCAATAGTGGCTGCAAGTTGTCTTTAATTACTTGTGGCTCTGCCCACCCCGTTAGGGATTACGGGCGTGAGTTTATGTATGTATGTAAGATTAAAGTGCGATGTGCACGAGTAGTTACACACGAGATGCCGACCCACTAGGGTCAATTAATTCTTTCAAATATTCTTCCTCTCAGACGATGCCCTGAGCCGAAGTTCGCGCCCAACCGAGCACCCTCAGGCCTGTTTTCTTAAATTTTGTACCAGGTAAGAGCCCTCAGCGCTCCCCATTTGTCCGGCCAAGTAGTTAATGCCTTCAATGCCCCCAAATGCTCGTAAAATAACTATGATATGATAAAACAAAGGTTTTAGTTATCAGACTAGATAATTAAACACGCCTTACTCCATTTGATTTCCTAATAGAGCGATAAATTGATAAACATTGATCTAAATGGGGAAATACTTAGGTACCTACGTAGGTAACTTGATAAAATGATAAAGTTACATGCTCCACATATTATAATGCACAGTAAAGAGAGTAAGTATTTCACGCTATTTATTATGCCAGTCATGAAAATAGCCGATTAATTTCGGCCCACTAGCATACGAGTAGAATAAGGAATAATACTACGTATAGAAAGGCAACTCTTCGCTCCCCACCAGCGTCTGAGCTAGGTTTACCTCACCCCCTCCGACATAGTTTAGACTTGAATTGTATGGCGTCAGATGTCACACACACAGATGCGCGTGTACGATAACGTCAATGTGTAGTGCCTGTGTAAAACGTGGTTGTTTGTATGAAGTGTCCTGGGTGTGCCACTAGGGTCGATTAATTTTTACGGGTAGAAAATTGTAACAGTTGACACCCTCAGGCCTGTTGTCTTAAATTTTGTACCGGATGAGAGCCTCATTTGTCCGACCAAGTAGTTATGCCATTTGCGAAAACGAAAATCTACAATAAGTGCCACGTCAAATATGGCTAACTACCTATACTTTTTTAGGAAATAAAGATCATATTACGGAACAGTGAAACATGCAAAATTTTGTGGTTTCCCTTACCATACTTATTCTTTCGGAAGCTTATAAAGATAAACCAGAGTGTCGACTACTATCGTTATATGTGAGGTAAACATAATATGTGTCAGAGAAATGTGTCGTCGATGTGTGTGGCCTTCTCTTCCATCATATAACGAGGGTTCAATTGCTCATAAATTGGTGATCTAAGTGACAAGGCCGAAACAATTGTGTTGTGTTACGACGTAGGTTAGATAGGAATACATCTACAGATAGACAAAGATTTTCCTCGGACTGGGTAGATGACCAAAGAGGACATAACCACTAGGTTCTCAGATGACGATAAGTGCTGGAAGAGGAAAAACATCGACTCGTCGGTGTGGTCGTATCGAAGTCCAGCATGGGCGACACGGGTTTCGCAGCGCGAGGACTTTAGCCAATAAAACCAGCGAATGCTATCTACGTAGAGAAACGGCGTACGGATATTGGTCAAAGCCCTCGATATAATTCGGAACCCGTGCCACAGGCGCTGAAGTGTTTGCTGTCGCGAGCTGATTGGCCGCTTCAATGGTTACCTACAGAAAAAACGCATTAATCAGATCATTATGAGGATCTGTGTGACTGATAAGGACAAATGTCCTTCTTTTACATACATAATCTGCAATAGTAAACGCAATTAAAATAAATGCCAATCAGATATCATACAGGAAAATGCTCTTTACAGTAAAAGGAAATTTGCTATGAACAAAATCACAGGTTAACCGTATAGTTAGATGAAATTAGAAATAATTAGACATAAATACATATGCGTGTTGTCGCATACAATTGTTGACTCACATGTCGACTTATCACGTGTGCTCACTGCACATTTTACAATGTCCACCAACCCATTATCGTTTGGACAATGCAGGTAGTCAATGTGCATGGACATATAAAGATAAAGTTGTACGCGGATGATGATATATATAGCTCTCTTTTTTTGCTGGAGTTATAGTATCTATTTTTATATTAAAAAACTATATAAATATACAAAATATAAACAGCCTATATATTAAGTCCCACTGCTGGGTGGCCTTCTCTCAATCAACCGGAGGAGATATGGAGCATACTCCACTACGCTGCTTCAGTGCGGATTGGTGGATGTGTTTTACGGCTGATAGCCGGGACTAACGGCTTAACGTGCCGTCTGAAACACGGAATTACCGTACTTTTTCGGACAACCAGGTGACTCAAGCCTGCAATGTTCAACCTATCTACACATATACAAAAACAGTTTATGTCTTCTTCTATCGTGTGGGTTGTGAGGTGGATGACCAACGGGGCTATTATTGAGCCGCCAAAGGCCCTGACGTAACTCAAGTAACGACTAAGGAACTGAAGAAATAGCTTCAGAGCAACACGGCCGCCTATTTGTACTGTTTTATTTGTATTATAAATGTTTGTATGTTCTGTATGTGTGCAATATACTTAGTTTGATTTAAAAGACAACCTGTGGCCACTGTTGATACGAAGCCCTAATAAGCAGTCAAATCAGTTGAGTAATCAATATGTACCTACCTATATTTATGTGATTATCTTATCAAGCACTCTTCTTGCAACACGCATTAGGAGTGTCCTCTACATTCATCAAAGAAAATAGGCACGCGAATGGCCACAAAAACAAATAAAATATTTTGCATTTGCTTGGTCAAGGAAAGCGAAATAAGTAAATAGAAATACCTACAGGGTGTCAGTGACATCGTAACGAAAACTTTGAGGGATGATTCAGACCATGATTCTGAGTTGATATCAAGTGGAATTTTTCGGCGTAAAAGTATGGAACTGAAAATAACTTAAAAAGCATTGAGTTTGTTAATCGTTTCACTAATGGACCTTTATTTTTTGACGTGACTTATTGTAGATTTGCCGCAGATGGCATTAACTACTTGGCCGGACAAATGGGGAGCGCTGAAGGCTCTCACCCGGTACAACGTTTAAGACAACAGGCCTGAGGGTGCCCAGTTGGGCGCGAACCTCGGCTCAGGGCGTCGTCTGAGAGGAAAAATATTTGAAAGAATTAATCGACCCTAGTGGGTCGATAGCGATAAGCGCTGAATGAGGGAACTAATGGACCCTAATGCATACCTTATTTATAAAAAAAATCTTGATACATCGTAATGTTACGGGTTCGAATCCTTGCTCGGGCTGAATTGGACTTTATGACTTTTAATTCCTGTTTGGATCATAGATACATTGATATCACGAGGTTTACAGGATTTACACCCAATTAAAGCCAATATTGGGCTCGGCCTCTATTACATGCGACGGAGTGATTGTATTTAATAAACATCTCTGCCTACCCCTTCGGGGATTAAGGCGTGAAGCTATGTTATATTATATAATGTACACATTGTGATAATGAAGTGTACCGACCAGTATTAGCTCTTAGATTGCAATTAATGCATTATTAACACGTGTATGCATATTTAAACTTCGCGATGCAAACGATTTTACTTTTGCACGTGAATTTTGCTGAAGAGTGCACTTAGGTGATCGGGAGGCAATGTTCCGTGTAAGTAGTTTAGTGTATAAAGAACACTTTTTTGATGTCACTTACGGATGCTTCTCTCTCTCTCTCTATTTAAGAGCTGCGCTCTTGTCGGTGGAGTAACCGCCATTCCTCTCTTCTTCCCGCCAAAACCTTTACCTCCCGATACGACACGACCTGCACCTTCTCTTTTATTTGTTTCATAAATGTTATCCTAGGTCTACCTACCATACCTGTCATAAAATAAAAAGAACTATGGATGGAGGAACTTCTGATTTAGGGGAACTATAAATCGAAAACTACGAGTTTATTTGTAACTCTGCTTAACCCAGTGGATATTTTACAGGCGTTTCTATATTTATATTCGAAATTCAAATTTACTTTTTTTATTAACTTCTAATTATAATATTCTTTTTATGGTTTAGTTTCAAAAGCCGCGTAATTCGACAATAGAATCTTCAGATTGCAAGCGGCTTTCAGGGTGGTGTTAATAAACTAATCTCAGCTGAGACTGCCCTCAAGATCATGCTCAAGACCCTGTTTTTATATAAGAACTGTCACATTGACATGATCTTGAGAGCAGTCTCGAAGCTGAGATTAGTTTAATAATACCACCCTTAGACACACTTATCAGGGGGGTATCTACATTTATTACTTATACAGATTTCGCCGATCTACGACAAAAATTATAAAATGCTAAGATGATGATGAAAACCAGCATTCTACGTTTTATTCCCAGCACTGAACGGTATTAAACTAGCTACCTATACATGTATGTAAGTGACACTGATAAGAGAAATAGGTAGCTACTACACCGGTCTTTTTGTTCTCGAATATAGTAGCTTTTACATATTCCCTTATGTAATTGCAAATGCAGCAATTCGAATTCAGTTATTTATTAACTTAATAATCAAAGAGTGTTCAATTGCTACCTAATTGTAGATAGGTACCTATTAGGTTATTAGGTACCATACCTCATCAATCACATTCACACGGTTCATGGCAAATGGAATACAGAAATGCATGTTCCATATTTTCTTGCTAATCCGGAAAGGGACATGGCATGCAGATAATATTAAAAAGATTTAAAGACGAAAATGGTTTCTTAAGAATTTCTTAAACATTCAATTGTTATTCTACCCACAAAAATTGTTGGACATAGCATGCAGATAGTATTAATAAGATTTAGAGACGAAAATGGTTTCTTAACAATTTCTTAAACATTCAATTGTTATTCTATCCACAAAAATTGTTTTGCTAAGTTTTGTAAACATCGCTATTTTTAATCCAGATAACACAGTGATTGACAAATAGGTAGTAGGTACTTATATTAAGGTCATTAGAGCTCATTATCAAGACAAAACGTCCTTTAAATTAATTATCATTATGTTCCTATTTACGAAAAGATAAGATTCACAAAGAGAAAATTAAATCGAAAATCGAATTTAATCGACTCTTGTCTGTTTTTGATTTTCTCCTTGTGAGTTTCTCTAAGCACACTGTTTTACAGCATCGTCTGTAAAACAGCAAAATATAAAACTGTTGTCATAAACTTGCTAAAATAATGATAAAAAGTTATACGAGACTTACATGAGGTATGGGTTTTCTAGAGTGATCCATGTGCATTCCACCAACTTCCAAAACACCAGGTAATAAAGGTCGGACTCCATTTAGCGTGTGATGAGTATTCACCATGATTAACGAAAGATTCTTCCCAAGGTCCTTCAAATCGGGAATTCTCTTCCCAAAATGCTTCTCAATAATTTCTTGCTCCTTCAACTGAATTTGAGATCTAAACCAGTATTTGTAAATAATTTGGAAGAGCGTGTTTTCTAATCGTTGCCAAAAGTCCATTTTTGGTGTAAAGAATGTGCTGATTAGCGGGACATACGCAGGGTTGTCGCTTACGCCAATACGGTCGGGACTCCAAGGCATTAGGCCGCTAGAAGACAACGCCACTATCGGCGCTTGTATACCATAAATATGAAGAAGACCCAACATGCAGTCACTGTTGAAATACTCCACGATAACAAGATCATACTCCTGTTTTAAAGCTTTGATCAGCTCCGGCCAATCCACCAGCTTCTTACAGATGGTCACAGCGTACTCATCAAGAGGATGGAACGCGAAAATCTGCATCAACAGTCTTTCCGCTCCGAGATAACTTACAAGTTTATTTGGGTTTTCAAACAAGTTTAAGTCGATACTTTCTAGGCCGAGCGGAGAAATCCCCTCTAAGGTGACATCGGTGTAGTTTGCAGGAGGGTTTTTGAGCGGGAAGAACGAGACAGAAGTGATATGATGTCCCCTTTCGGCTAGCGTTTCGAGGAGTGGCTCGAAGACCATTTGGTGGGAGCGGCCTGTGTGTGGGAACAGTCCGAGTATCCGGGCGGAATCTCCATGGTTAGATACCGCGAGTAAAGTGGCCAAGACTACGTACGCACGCATTGCGGTCCGACGCTGCCCGCGTCTGGCGAACCACTGAGTCAAACTGACTGAACATCGCGCAAAACCCTATATCGCGCTATTTTCAGTGCGTGCTCGCTTAGGGTAAACATACACTTATGTAACTGAAACAAAGGCCAGGGTCCGAGGAAAGACTCGACGCATTATTACGAAAGTGTCATTGGTTAGTAATGGGGAGAAAGATTTCAATGTGAAACCATTTTAATCTACCTACTCATTGACATAGAATAAGGAACAATACTACGTATAGTATAGAACGGACTCTCCATATAATATGGAACAATACTGCTTATAGAACGGTAACTCCGCCCCACACCAATTGATAATGAGAAACTGCATCCCTTTCGGTCTTACTTTAATCTTAAATGGCTGTAAGTAGTGTCATTGATAAACTTATAAAAACGAAACGCTCGGCGAGGTGTGGGTGCTTAGTTCTTGCGATGGATATACCTAAATACCCTATTGTGATATAGTTGTGAGCTTATATTATAATATATGAAACCTCACTCCAATATGACCTACATCTGTGAACTTATCTAGTAATCACTTTCATTTTTTTTGATTTATCACTGTTGATATCAACTGGGTATCTATTTCATGATCCATGCGTGCGCCTGTCGACGTGATTGTAGGCTGTCTGTGATATCTGTTGTAATAGGATGTGATATGTGAATATCATGCTTAAGTTACATGTTATTCCTACATCGTTAAATAACATGAAGTGTCAGGTTCCAAACAACGCGTGCACGGGGCTTCTGTGTAAAATCTGCTAACATTTAACATAAGCTTACGACTTATATCCCAATTGAGGTAGTACAGTCACGATTACTAATATGTATAGATACACTTTGATACCATGTCACATTAACTTTTTTGACAAATTAAATCGTAAGTCTCATTAAATTATTAAATAATAATGCGACAGGGTTCTAAAGTTATTCATGACTGTACATCCATCGCAAGATGAACTATGTACCTACGCCTCACCGAAATTTCTGTTAGACCAACGTGATAGATTGTGAGCCGTATCGCCGCCTATAATTAGTATTGCCGAAAAATCGATAGTTTTACTATCGATAGTAAACAGCCAAAATCATCTACCCAACCGATAGGCCTATCGATAGTATCGATAGCTCTTTTTTGGCGATACTATTGATGAGCAACGATAGTATCGATAGTTAAAAGATGTTAAACTATCGTATCGATACTATCGATTAATTATCGATACTATCGTTTTTTGGTAAACTATCGATAGTTCGATCGAAAACTATCGATAGGGCGCTATCGAGCGGCAACACTACCTATAATGTAGCCAACTATGTTGTGTGTACACATTGAATAGGTAAACCGACGTTGGCTTAAATAATAGTTAGGACCGACAGCATTGCCCCCGAAGCATCATCTTACTTTCGGACAATTGGATGGTCAGCCTGCAATGTCCTATCCGAACTAGGCATTACAAAAATCGCTTCGTGGTGAGCCCGGAGGATATGAGCCCGTGGCCTCCGGATCGTGAGCCCAACTATCAACCACTGGACCATAGAGGCGCGGGCGGGGAGAATGTTCTTTCTTAACCCCCCGTCCAGCTGAGAACCTATATCTCCTTAATCCCCTTCCCCGCTTATTACCCTTTGACTGAACGATATATTCTGCTTAGTCATAATGTATGAGTAAGTAGGTTTATCTCAGACTGCCCACAGTCACAACTGATAAAAAGATAAACAGGTCACAAAGTTATCAGCTGCTCTCAACTGAAGGCTTGTTTATTTCTCTGCTCAGAGACAGATTAAATAAAAACCTGAATGCGTTCACAGTTGGCTAGGTTCTTTCTGACGTGATGGACTAGGAGTATATTTAGTAGGTATCCTTATAGTGTCTATTAATACGCTATTAAATGTGTCCCTCTAGTTATTAAATAACTTGTAATGTATATCCTCATAGATTTAATAGATGATGTGTTGCTGTTGCAGTTTCTTGTCATTTCTTCTTCTCAGCCATAACACCTTGCGAAATGACGTAAATTCAAAAATGGAACATTGACCTTTAACAAGTTTATCCATGATAATTACATTGAATAAATAATTTTGATTTCTTAGCAGTAGCAGATTTTCCTTAATTCCTAAGGAGGCATATTAAAGGGGCGTAAATCGTGAAAAAAATTACAATAAATGAATGAAAGTATCTACTAGGTCGCGCACATTAATAATTTTATTTATTTATTATTTACATTTCAGTACAGAAGTGCTTTTGCACTAGTGCTAATGCCCCGTGAAACTTTCAATATAAACAATAATAATTATAATTAAACATAATATGAAACCTAAGTGTAAACAATATAAAAACATATTTAATTTTCACACATTCATCATCTCGCAGAACCTCAGACACTCGCGACACACATACGTCCACTCACTCACAAATAGATCACACTCTGGTGCTGATGCAAGGAGTGCATTTAAGCATGTGCAATTGTGCACGGCACGGAGGAGTGGCGAACATACAACAGACACCCGTCTATTTTGTGTACTATACACATGGATAAGCATGGTAGTTTTTCATGGCTGATTCCTGGTACTCGTTGCCTGGAAGAAATTGCTTCAGAGCAATAAGGCCGCCCATTTGTACTGTTGCTAAATGTTTGTATGTTTTGTTTGTGTGCAAATGACAGCAAGGAAAAAGGTCCATCTTCGGACTTCGTATAAACAGTGGCTGCTAGTTGTCTGTGGTTGTTCGTGGCTCTGCCTCCCACATTAGGGATGTACCTATGTACATAAACTTTCGCCCGTGTTGTAAATGAGATCAAGTAAAGTAGTAGTGGGGCATCAGAAGTTTTTTGGCGAAGTCAACGGAGATATTTTTTGTAAGTAGCCTATTGCTTAGGTATTCGCGAATAACTGTTACGCGACTTGAGTTATAATGATTTGGGATGGTCTAAGGTTAGTGAAATAAGCGGAAAAGCATGGCTGGTACCTTTGCCTTTCTGCCTAAAGGTATACTCTATTCATTTTTAAGTTAGAACCTAGTCGTTTTGTAAAGGTGAACGCGCATCTAGAGGCGCCTAAGTTTGCGTCAAAATGCGGGTACGACGTTACATACGATTTCCTTCGAAGATTTATAAAATGCGACGACTTCGATGCGTCTAGGCGCGCGTTCACCTTTAACATCTTTTATAATGCCTAATAACTTTTTTTTATGTTTTTGGTAAGTATAGTGTTGAGTATCAGTTCATGACTTGTACCACGAAATCATCATCAGGTAACTGTACCTTACGGGAAAGTAAGTAGGAACCAACGTTCGCCGATTACGTGTTAGGTTACGATCACATTTTATGCATTGCCAATTGCTATCGACATAAAAATAACGGTCGATGTAGCTTAAACGGAAAATAATGTAGGTACCTACCTTATACTCTACAGAACATAACAGATAATAGATTAGCCTATATGCATAATCTTATCTTTCAGATTAAAAAATAACTTGACAAATTATAACTTACATACATACACAAACTCACGCCTATCTCCCACCGGGGTAAGCAGAGACTATGGAATTCAATTTGCTTCGATCCTGACACACTTCTGTTGCTTCCTCCACATTCATCAATCGCTTCACACATATGAGTTTCAAATTTATTGCTTCATTTGTGGTTCATACACAGTGAACGTGTTAAGATTACCATTGACTTATGTATGAATAAGTTATCTAGAGTAGTGATGTAACGAATATTCGCATTCGCATTCGCGAATATCCGCAAATTTTTGAATATTCGCATTCGCAAAATTTATGCGAATACTTAGCGAATGTTTTAGCGAAAGTTCATCTTGAGCTACATTAGAGTGGTGAAAATGTGTCGCTTTCTTTTTACATTTGTTAATGGCTGCAATGATTGATTCTTGTGACTTAAGCCCTTCTTTAACAACAAGTTGGATTTGGTGCGATGAACAATCAATGTTTTTAATGCTCAATAAAGAAATACCTTTTTTCATGTTAGTGCCACCATCTCTTACAATACATAATACGTTTTCTTTGGGAATTCCCCACGATGACAACATAGTTTCTAACTTTGCCGCTATATTTTCTCCTGTATGTCGCCCATCGTTGAATACTTCTGCTTTCAATACAATCATTTTTCGTTCAAAATTATTGGTAATTCCGTGACAAGTGAAACTTATACGAAACGTCAAACCTATCAAACATTTTAAGCGCGCTTTTTTGTGTGCGTCAAGCTAGCGGCCTCAAAAAAAAAATGGGCACGAAAAAATAATTTGACCATACCAAAAAATAGTACTCTTATTGAAAAAAATAGTACCTGTTGTAAAAAAATTAGTACCATCACGGTTCTGGATTTATAGCCATGTTTTATTGCACTTGCTAGCTTGACGGTGAGCGAAATTTGGCGAGAGTTAACGACAAGGTCTTTCGCTTTGATTTAAACGCCAAAAAATAGTACCGAAATAGTACTCACCCCCTGCAAAATACCGAAAGTAGTACTTCAACGGTTCCAAAGTTATAAAGGCAGTTCTTTGATCCCGCTAGCTTGACGTTTTGAAAATACCTATTATCTGGGGAACGCTTGCATACTTCAGTATGTAACTAATGTCAATAAACTCGTATGAAATAGTACTCCCTACGTATGGCATAGGTTATAATGATTTTTTAACATTTCTACAAAGAGAATCGGATCAAAATTATGATGGTAGGGAGTACTATTTCATACGAGTTTATTGACATTAGTTACATACTGAAGTATGCAAGCGTTCCCCAGATAATAGGTATTTTCAAAACGTCAAGCTAGCGGGATCAAAGAACTGCCTTTATAACTTTGGAACCGTTGAAGTACTACTTTCGGTATTTTGCAGGGGGTGAGTACTATTTCGGTACTATTTTTTGGCGTTTAAATCAAAGCGAAAGACCTTGTCGTTAACTCTCGCCAAATTTCGCTCACCGTCAAGCTAGCAAGTGCAATAAAACATGGCTATAAATCCAGAACCGTGATGGTACTAATTTTTTTACAACAGGTACTATTTTTTTCAATAAGAGTACTATTTTTTGGTATGGTCAAATTATTTTTTCGTGCCCATTTTTTTTTGAGGCCGCTAGCTTGACGCACACGCTTTTTTGACATTTTAAAATATTCGCATTCGTATTCGCATTCGCGAATGTTGAAGATAATTATTCGCAATCGCATTCGCATTCGCGAATGTGAAAAATCCAACATTCGTTACATCACTAATCTAGAGGTACTTTACTGCAAAAGAACAATTGCGAATATTTTATTATGATAAATACTTATGATAAAAGTAATAACTAATAAAATACATTGACATATTGTTTATTAATATGTATGGTTAATGACACCTACGAGCATTGATGTATATTATGTTACTACCTCATTGTCAACCAGTATGATTGTGAAAAAGTGGAAATTGCATCACTAGACCTGTTTTCTACAGATGTACTAACTAGATTGACTTGTTGATTTATCTTCGATCCTCACGCCCTTGTTACTAATCACACCTCCTATTTTTATTTTAAGTTATTTCTTATCCACCGAAAAGGAAAGGGACGGATGATTGACAAATGTTAATTTTAAAATGAAAGAATAACCGGGCAAATAAAATAGACACCTAGCTGTCAACTAATTCTGTCGGGTTATTGGGCAATATAAAATTTTGGAAGTTTTTTACTACCTAAAATTGACGTGTTTTCCATAAATTTTATGCCTGTTGATTACATGTTAAGAAAATGACAGGTATAACTTAAAATAAACTTAGAAGGTGTGTACTGGAATCAGCACCATTAACTTCAGATTAATATACATACATACCTAGGTACATAAGGACATTTCCATTTCTTGTTGGGGTAGGTACAGACTATGGAATTCCACTTACGTTTGACGATCCTGAAACATCTTCGCTTTTCCATTCTCATCAAAATCTTCATACACGCTCACTGGTTTACAGTAGGTACCTTGACATTTCTTTAAAAAGTCCGTTTTATATACATAGCCATTCCAGATTTGAATTTTGAACATTTCTGAATGGCCACCATAAAAACGCAAATATAAATTAATTAAGAAATTTATTATCAAAATACTATGTGATCACATAAAATCGTAAACACTAAACATTCCACTTGTTCGATTGACACTCGCAGCATCTCGGACACTTTAACAATAAATTATGACTTATACCGGAGATAATAACGGGGAAATTATGCGGCAATCAACACCACGATCATTCTGAAACAAGAACCAACAATATACAATGTTAAACAATTATAAACAAAGCCTAAATCTATGGCCAGCTTACACTATTTAACTGGTATTGGCATTTGTGAACTGTATTCCACAACTCCATGTCTAAGTAGCTATTTTGCTCTATATAAGTTTGTATTCATACATACACATGTATTCTTAACAAATGTCCATAGATACATACACTCTTTCACATCTATAAGATCAGCCTGTACTGTCCTAACCAAACTATGGATTACAAAATGATTTTTGATATGTCCCCACCAGGATTCGAACCTCTGGATCATGAGCCCAACGCTCAACCAGTGGACCCCAGAGGCCATTATTATTGTTGGTAGTAACCAGATACTTACAATATGACTGACTATAGATTTCTTTATTCTATAATAGCAGTAGACTGAATTATCCTATTATAAGTTATTATTCCAATTAATTGAATTAAGATTATTAATACAAACTGGATTAAAAGAAAAGAAAGGAAAACATGAAACAGTAGGACTAGGGCCCTGTGCTGGGAGGTTTTCTGGCCACGTCTTTCCCTCAGCATTACAGATTCCGATGTGGTAGTAGTTTTACAGCTAGTTACATAATATGTAATTTAATTATGTTTGACGTTCAAAAAGCGCTAACTTTGTAAGCCAATTTTGAAAAATAAATATTTCTTTTGTATTTTTGAATTTTGAAAGATTAGTTACAGTTAATTTACTGTAACAACAGATTTATGTATCTGTTACAACAACAGGAAATAGTGACATTTTAATTGCTCTTTGGCTTGGGAGAGGAGGTCATTACCCTTTGAAAGTAAGCCAGGATTGATTGAGAAAGACTATTGGCACCGAGTCAGTTCACAAATAAATGTCCAAATACCTTGTACTGATAATGACTACAGATTTGAGATGATATTTATCAATCTCATAGTAACTAACAAACTGATATCTAAGTCTTTGTGATAACAGAAACAATTGTTTCGTTGAATAAGAGAGCTTAGTGATACAATGACTGATGCATAAATTAATTAGTATGCAAAGTGCATACTTTGCAAGTCTTTAGACACTTAGTAAGTGAAGTTCTATCATCCTGGCAAATTGATTATTCTAGCACAACTAGGTACTCACCCATATAGGTATAAAAAGAATGAGAGAAGATAAAAAGCAAGCTTGATCCAGCCTTCTCGTTGGCAGACTGTTAAGACATCTGCATTCATTATGCTTGTAGGGTCATACAGGCCAGGTCCTGACATCACTGGTCGCGTTCGGTATCTGGAATGCACAAACAAAGCCATAAATTAACAAAGTTACCACATAATTCATAATCAGTTTATGAGATCAATCATACAAACATAACCTCACCTGTGTATATGATATAAAATCAATGGCACGTTTATCAACAAGGAGAACCATTCTCCAGACAACAGGAAGAGTACATTTATAAATAAATGCAACAAATACTCCGGTAGGACAAGCTGAAACAGGAAAATTGAGTTACTCCTTGCAAGTCATGAGACCGTTGCTTATCAAGGGCAAATACTCACGGGGTTAAGACTGTTACACTGATCTATTGGATTTTTATAATCTGTCTTCAATTCATCAAACGCTATAACATGGAATATGGAGAAAAATATAAGGAATGCATCGACAATTAGCGCTATAATATACGAAAATGCAGGGAAGCTGAACGCCATTTTGCCCAGATTTGACAATTCAATTAAAAAAAAGCTAATTCTATTTAGTTTTTTTTTATTGAAAGTCAGGCATATGACTACAGTTTTTTTGTATTCAAGTGTTGTTTACACCAACACCACCGTATTGATTGATCAATCACGAGATGACGTTCAATCAATCCAATTCACTAACTGTACCGTACTTTACAAACGTATAGTTGTGATGACAAATGACAGGTCTCCAACTCATATATTCAATAATACGACTAATTTTAATGGTCCTACTCATAGAGGTACTAGTGATTATTATGGTGTATTCTTAATTTAGTAACATAAGTAAGAATTCTGCCGAATGTTTAGGTTTCCACGGTTTTCATGATTTTTCATTAATTGATCTGTTATTATGTACGTTTAATTAGTTAAAATGAGGTGTTCGTGGTTTATACTATTGTGTGCAATTGGAATTGTTGTGTGTATAGAGCATGATTTCAAAGGATTCGACGATAGTATATTGTTTGGTATAAACTGGCCGGGGCCACAAGAAGTTTTGGACAATATAGTCGACGGTGATGTTAGTCAGAACCAAGACATTAACAATAATCAGGTAAGCTACTATTAAAAAGTGTTAAATATCACCAATTTTCAGCAATGTTTCCTTCACTTGATTTGGTCTAAGATTCCTCAAAAATACAGATTACCTTTAAATTAGCACTAACACCTGAACCCTTAACAGAATTTTATTTTCATAAGGCAGTTAAAATTCACAGCTTAACACAAAAAAATAAGAATACATTCTTTTACTGGTGCTTTGAATTTAGTGTTAATAGGTTCATCATTTAATAGTTGTTACCTAATTGTTCCAGTATTGTTATTTGAACTGTATGAATATTAAGTGAAAATGCTGTGCACATCTAATAGGTATAAGCATTAGATTAAGTCATTGGATATTTAGATTTATATGTAATGTGCTTGATGTGCCTTTAAATAAAATAAAATCATTCATATTACCCATTTTAACTCTTATATGTGGGTTTAATCCCTTGTAGGATACAACTGATAGTTAAGTCATATAATGTAGAAAATACTTATTTATCCTTAGATTCAGGTGTATTTATAATTTCTTATACAGAACAAAGAAATCCTCAAAGTAACAACAGCGAACAAGGAGAAGTACGAATGTAAGATTCCAGAACTAAAGGCTAAAGAGAGCACTAGTATTGAGGAGTATGACGGTCCATCGCCTATAAACTTGCTTAAACCATTGTTTTCGCAAAAGATATGTTCATACAGGCTTGAGAGTTACTGGAGCTACGAAGTATGCCACGGACGCTATATCCGGCAATATCATGAGGAAAGAGAAGGTATTTTTGTGTGTTTATTTATTAGTTGTGAGAAGTAATTATTTGTTAATTAAATTGTTACTTGTTTTCATTGTATTTATTTATGTAAATTAAATAAGTCATAATCACAAAAAGTAATCAATAGTTTATTTGAAGTTCATTAAACTGAGAAGTAAATCTTAAATTCTGCTTGTCATTGCCCAATTGCAGTGAAGTAAATAAAAGGAGGTAGTTTTATGTCTCAAAATTTACTTAAATAAATTTTTCAGGGAAGCAAGTGAAGACCCAAGAGTATTACCTGGGCCACTGGGGCATAGACAAACAGATGAAGTTGGAAAATGAAATGAAGGCGGCCAAGGAGGCTAAGGCTCTCCCCAAGACCACTAAGGTTGAAGGCACGGCTTTGCCTTATGTAGAAATGGTCATGGAAGATGGTAAGTTGCAGTGCCCTTACCAGGTCCATGTTGATACTATAATACTTACTTCTGTATTTTTACAACACCACTCTTCTTCACATGGCCACTCTTCTCCAGTTTTTTGTCTTCCCCTACGTCGTTTCCCATCCCGGAGGTACCAGTCGATTATTTGGGTTGTCCATTTGCACGTGGCCGCTTACTATGGGTCTCGTGAGGAGGCTCGGTGTCACTCAGCGTGCAATGGAGAGAGCTATGTTCGGTATTTCCTTGCTCGATCGTATCAGAAATGAGGAGATCCGCAGTCACCGACATAGCTCGGAGAATTGCAAAGCTGAAGTGGCAGTGGGCAGGACACATAGCGAGGAGAACTGATGGCCGCTGGGGCGGAAAGGTTCTAGAATGGCGACCACGTGTCGCACGATGCTCAGTGGGTAGGCCCGCTACAAGGTGGACCGACGATCTGGTGAAGGTCGCGGGAAGCCGCTGGATGCGGGCAGCGCAGGACCGATCATCGTGGAGATCCTTGGGGGAGGCCTATGCCCAGCAGTGGACGTATTACGGCTGATGATGATGATGATGAATAAGAGTTAATTAATTAGGAGAATGTGTAAATGTATAACATGTGGCAGTTCTAATAAATAGATAATGCACGACTTTGAATGAACAGTGTAACATAGAATCTATCATCTCATTTCAGATAAGCAGCTTCTGAGCGATATCAATGAGTTTTGGTCTGAATGCGATTCAGTTCGACTTGCGTGTTCCAGATTTAAATATTATATTGAATATTTTTTACTTACAATAAATATCCTAATTCCAGGTACAATTTGCGATCTGAGCGGTAAACCTCGCATGACGAGAGTTTTATATGTGTGCTACAGCCACGGAAAACATGAAGTTTACTCCTTCAAGGAGACGTCAACCTGCGAGTACGAAATCATCATCCTGTCTCCTCTACTCTGCGAACATCCTCAATTTAAACCAAAGGAAGTCAGCGAGAATATCATAGAATGTCTACCTGTAGGTGACGCTCCGAAAAAACCAAGAAGTCTGCTAAAGATGGAAGTGGAAAGTTTACGGTTCCATCATCAGAGTATCCGGCTAATGAGTAATAGTGACCTGGTAAGTGTGTGTGGGTTGATAATAATATTCTTTTAACAGTTTTTTTAGACTTACCTTTTGTGGCGTTGAATTTTACGGGCTTATTTTGCAAGTAGTTTTTTTTTATTTAGTGTTTTCTTGTAAATGTGACGATTTTAGAAAGATTATTTTTAGTAGCTATTTTTTTATTTCAATTTAATTGTTTGTCACTCACCTTTGCGTTTTAATTATTAGCGATAGAATAACATATCCATATAGAACTCATATTTACTATTTGATTAGTATTAATATCTACAAGTTAACTATGCGTAACTTGTGTCAATCTAAACTATGCAAAACATATTTTTATTATTACAGTCCAATTGCGTAGAATAGCGCTTGAATAGAAGTCTTAAAATTTACATAAAAAAGCCATGCATAAAGTCGTCAAAGTATCTGAGTGAAAGCTTAAAGGCCTGGTATATCAACAATTTTCTTTGGTTTCTAGGAACCTCGGATATTCAAATTCACTCGCCTCATAAAACAGAAGCATGCTCAAACAAATATTTACAATATTACCTTTATTCATCTTTAAGGGGCCGTCCATGAAAAAATCACGAAATATCATAAAAAGGAGGGGGGTGTAGTAATATATCACGAGTATTTACTTTTTCGGCAAACGCGCGATACTGAACCGAAAAGCGGCATTTCGTGCAATTATTTTGGTAGGTACTAAAAATACACCTGATAATAAAAAAATAAAAATGCCAAAAAAAAAATCACATGATTATTGGACGGCCCCTTTATTATTCATACACTAGTTGCAAGAGAAGCCCCATTATCTCACAAGTTTGTGTTCTGATACAATGTTTTCTTTTTATAGAGTAATTAGTAATAGTTGCTTATTAACATTGTGTTGGCATCTTGTTCAGGATAAGGATGCTAAGGATGTTCTAGCTGTTTTGAAAGTCGAAAAAATTGATAAGGTAACTATTGATTTGGCTATTTTTACTTTGCTTTAGTTTTTAATTTTGATTTTGCACTGTGTTATTGTGTGTGTTAGATAAACTGTTTTTTGAAGTTGGCAAGTTAACAAAGAATGTGTAGATGTAGATAGATGAGTAGTTACTTGTATAATACTATGGATTTTTAACAGGTTCTTAGGATACTGGTGATAATTCCTGTATACACCATCTAATTTTAAGTTATACCTATCTTTTTCGTATCCGCCGAAATGGAAAGGGACAGGTAATTGACAGGCATACAATATATGGAAAACACGACAATCTTAGGCAGAAATGAAAAAAAATCCTCTCAAAATTTTATGGGGTAGGGGTGTGATCCATTCTTATGAAATATGTAAAATAATAATATCTGTCATCTTCAGTGATTAGAATCTTCTTCTATCGTGTGGGTTGTGAGGTTGATTACCAACCCCATCAACACTGGAAAATACGAACTTGTATTATTAGAAATCCGCTCAACCTGTTATGGATATTATTGTGTCAATGGGAGATAGCTGTTACTAATAGCACAGGTTTTACACATTGTACCAACAGTGCGTTATATCCGTTGATGTTATCATTATCATACCTGTACTTAATAAACGGCCTCTGTGGTCCTGTGGCTGAGCGTTGGGGACATATCACAAGGCACTTTGTGCGCCCGGGGTTGGTTAGGACATTACAGGCTGATCACCCGATTGACCGAAAGCAACATGATCGTTAAACCGTTAGTCCCGGTACGGAGTCGTCACATGAGTCATGACAAGGGCCTTTCTCGGCTCGATAATAACCCTGACACCAAGGTTGATGAGGTCGGTAATCCGCCTCGTAAGTCACACGATAGAAGAAGACTACTAAAGTTTGAAGTCATTTTCCAGGACGGAGAAACACACTTGAAGTTTGAGCTGCATCCGCTAGACGAGGAATCAGAACTGACTGACGACGCCAGCAAGCCCAAAGCGCTTGACAAACCTCATCCTCAGGTCATCACTGACGACTCGCCGGTCCGGGCGTTCCTTAATGGAGATAACTGCTTGAATGGGGTAAGCTGTGATTCAAATGCGAGTTAGATTTTTTGCCTATTCTGAGTGGTAGTCCTTCGGAGAACGCGCTTACAGTAATGTTACGCGATAGAATCCTGGCATGGTCTCTAAACCGGTGAAATCGACTTTTGAGTTTGAATTGGCTATTTGACAGTTGTTAGATCTGGTAGTTTATCATTTAATGATAATTATCCAATACTTCTTTTTATTGAGATCATTTTTGAATATTGTATTTCTACAAAATAAGAGTGCGATTTTTATATGTGTACAACAATACTCGGGCGGTCATGATTGATTTCGTGTGACGTCACATTTAACAAAATAAAAAGAAACTGTCAGGTTTCAAGTTATACTGTTTGACAGCTTCTTTGTTTATTGGAATGTGACGTCACTGGGGAAAATGTCACGTGACCAACTGTTTTAGCGCGAAATTTGAAATTAATGAAGGAAAATACCTAATTTTTAAAATACTTATGCGAAAACTGTCACGTAGCCCATTATACATATTGATATCAAGTTTCTAGGTAGGCACATGGGACTTAAACATAGCTGGCGAAGAGTGTCTGTATATAGTATACACCTCTGCCTTCTAGTATATTTGATTTGATTTATGTCACATTCTTTCCGAACCCTCAGGGCACGGGTTGGTGGAAGTACGAGTTTTGCTACGGCAAGCACGTAGTGCAGTATCACGTGGACCGCACCGGCGAGAAAACAACGCTGCTGCTGGGCAAGTTTGACGAGGCAGCGCACCTCGAGTGGATCAAGGAGAACAAGGGGAAAGCGCCTAAACCCGTCGGTAAGCCCTACCTCACTACTCGTGCTAGTTACCGTGGGGAACTTACTACGTGCCAGTTACCGCGGGAATCTTGCTAAGTACTCATGCGTGTTACCGTGTGAATCTTGCTACTTGTGAGAGATACCGTGGGGATCTCATTACTTGTGCGAGTTACCGTGGGGATTTTAATACTCGTGTGAGTTACCGTGGGGATTTTACTACGTGCCAGTTACCGTGGGGATTTTACTACTCGTGCGAGTTACCGTGGGGATTTTATTATCTGTCCTACAAAAAGTCTGACGTGGGCGGTCACCCTTACCGTGGGGATTTTAATACTCGTGTTAGTTACCGTGGGCATGTTACTACTCGTGTGCCATGCCGTGGAGATTTTACTACTTATACGAGTTACCGTGGGGATTTTAATACTCTTGTGAGTTGCCGTGGGGATGTAACTAAGTGCTCGTGCGAGTTACCGTGTGGATCTTGCTACTCATGATAGTTACCAAGGGGATCTCACTACTTGTGCGAGTTACCGTGGGGACTTAAATACTCGTGTGAGTTACCGTGGGGATTTTATTACGGGTGTGTATACGTGATACCTATTATTATTATTCTATGACTACATGCTCGAGATGATAGTAGCTGAACACATTTTTTTTCTTTTCTCTCAGATTTCCAAGATGTATTTTTAATATGATTTAAGTGCAATAAAGAGTTTTTGTATTGTGTTGTATTTCCAGTCAGCAGAGTGCTTTTTAATAAGCAACTGAATGTCCTTTTTCTCCCCAGAACACCGTACGTCAATCTCCCACTTCTACGCGGGCGGCGACGTGTGCGATAAGACAGGCAAGCCTCGGCAGACCGAAGTCAAACTGAAATGTCTTGAGAACTCGTCTAGTCCAGCCCAAGTGTCACTGTACCTATTAGAGCCACGCACTTGTCACTACATTCTAGGTGTTGAGTCACCGCTCATATGCGACATTCTGCCTCTAGCAGATGAACAAGGACTGATAAAGCAAACCAAACCTCTGTTGGTAAGGCAAGACGCGGTGGTCGAGAAGCAAGAGGACGAAACAGCACCAAAGGAGGTACCAAAGTTCGGAAATGATTAGTTAATAAACTGCATGGGTAGTGAGTAAAGTTTTTGTTTTATTTGTTAGCTTGTCACGTTCCGTTTTTTTAGAGCACCGTACGGTCACGAGCATTAATATGTATACACTTTGGTACCATGTCATATTAACTTTTTTGACAAATTGAACTGTAAGTCTCACTAAATGTCAAATATATTAGTGCGACAGAGTCCTAAAGTGGGTACATTATATTGCTCATGACTGTACCATAATGGTGAATCTTATTCAAAAAATACGGCAAAAATAATGAAAATTTGGCCCATCTGTTTACTAGGTAAAACATTATAATATACAAATTTGCCATATAAAAACTGGGTCGAATGGGAAACTTTTTAGGAATTTCGGAAACTTTAGATTTATTTACTAAAGGAGCGTCAGCGATTTTGCCGAGGAGAAACATCGCCTTATCAAAAAGACATATTAGATAAATGTCTGAGGAGAGGGGATAACACATCAAACAACGTACATTTTAACTTGACATTTATTTACATTCATATCAACAAAACGGGTGTTGTATAAAACAGTTCTTTTATATTATTTCCATACCAATTGTATATCTACTATGAATAAGGTGCTTCGAAATAGTGTAAAAATAAATTTGCTGTATGTAGGATATGCTGGTATGATGCCGTGACTTCATCCCAATTATAAAACTGAAATTTTCTTTTACAAAACACAAAAAATGTTCATTTTTATAGTGTCTTTTTTGTCGAAACGCATTTAGTGCAAAAGAAATGTCAGCTTTATAAAGTTCCTTTTCCTAATTAACAGATACACAAAGTGCATTTATTGAGATTTTATAAGACAGGTATTATTATAAGATGCGATAAAGGTGTAAATAAATGAATAAGTTTCAGAGCTTTTTAGGTGACTAAGCTCGAAAATCAGAGTAATTTCTTTACTTTATGTTGAATTTCTCCCGAAAAGTGCACTTATGTGTAACATGTTAACAAAGTCAGGACATTTTCTTAAACAAAATCTGTTTGTATTACCTTGGTCCAGGACAGGCAATTCAAACTGCTTAGATTTCTAGAAAATAATTTGATAGTCAATATTTTTATACCATTTACTTTTTTAAATCGAAAAAATAATGGACTACGCGTTGAAAGATTTCATAAAGTACAGCCCAAAAGGTATGCGCTCAACCAATCCTGTAAGGGGTAAATGTTTTTATTATATCAAGCGTATATTTCGGCGACTACACAAATCGCTTAATTGTCAAAAACCAGCGTCGACCTAATGGACGATTTTTTTTTTACAACAACATTGAGTTCCCGTTTCAGGTAGGTACCTAGATACCTATAAAATGTGGTAGGTAAAAAATTCTCTTATTTTTTCGATTTTTATCTAAATAGATCACACCTATAAACAGGTAGGGGGCTTAGAATGGTTCAAGGCGGTCTGTTTTCATGTTCCACGATCAATTTACTGACAAAATGTGTGGGCAATAAATCATGTTTTTTAACTGACTACATCAGTCGATTTTTTTGAGGTGGCCACACGTTTCGCCGCGTACACTCGTGTACAATACAAAAACGACTTCTTATCCCACGTTCTAACCCCCTTTCGAATGGTCGTGTCTAGGATTACAGCGTCAATATTTATTATCTATCATTCAGAATGTCAATTTTAACAATACATTCCCCTTTTTCATAATTTATTATCTTATAACAAGAAAAATAAAAGACAAAAACAGGTGAAGGTTCTACAGAGAACTTCCTAAAGGAATCACAAGACATTACTGAATCACTATGAGGGCTTCTACACACATTCGCATAAGCAGATAATTAGTAGTTGTTTGTAGGAAATCTATAATTCAGACCATGTTTGAAAGTAGTTTGAAATCAGGGCCTGAATGTAAAGAGATGTTTACATTTATATATCCACTGTTTTCAAACAGTCGTCTCAAATACTCGCACGTGTGTATCGGCCCTCCCGAACACCTATAGGGGAACTTATTCAGTCTAAAATATTGTCTTTCATCAGACATAAAAACATGACTAAATTAAACTAAATAATTAAACCCATCGCAATAATGTTTTCCTTTTTATAAATACAATAATACTCAACTAAATTTAAGTTTTATTATTATAATAAAATGATGGTCTACATCAGTTCTTTTTGAAGAAATGAAAAGCAGCTGGTTACAACTTAAGAAAGAATGCGCTTGAACGCTGTAGGTTTATGCTGTGTTGGCACAAATTGTATGAAAAAAGAAAAACACGTAATCTTAAATAGTTAGATCGCGCGCAAGCTCCACGCTGGATCAGGATTGAATCACAAATATATTTGTACCAAAAATATGATCTGATCTTAACATGCAACTTGCGCGGAATTATCCACAAAACATCTAGAGTCAGTGGACATTTATCCAAGCAAACACGTGCTTAAAATATGCTTAAATTTCTTTACTTATTGAGCGATTTAAGAAAAGAAGTGGTCATATTCAACATATAAACATAGATATTTAATACTTATCTTTTTATTATAAACTAATAAGTATTAAGTAATAAAGTCGAAAAAAGTGCCGGTGACTGAAGAACAGTGATCAACGAATTATTAACGTAATTTTAAGTAATGAACGAATACTAAACTTACTTATAAAAGTATGTCTATATTTAAATACTTAAATCTAACGAAAATTTTTTGACTAAAGGGCCAGTGTTCGATGTGTTACATTTAATAAAGACGCACATAGATTGCGATAATAAATTAAACTCTAAACGTAGGAAATAAGCACAGTTGATTATTAAACATTAAGTTATTAAAAACTCTTACAGATATTTCGATATTGGCGCGTAGTTGGTCATGTTCAAATGCCACAATAGTGTTGCCACAGAAAAATAAATTTCAAATAAAGTGTTGTGAAATAAAATGGACCGTATAAGAATCGGATTTAGTAAAAAAAAAACAAGTTCACAGATATAACGAAGCTTTTATATCTGGTATTTTACTATTGGTGTTTTACCGTGGGCAACCTATAAGATTTTACTTAAAATAGCATGATTGTATAAAACATCACCTATTTTAATGAGCTATACGCGTCATTTAACATACCAGTACTTATCACTAGCATGTTAGAAAAATATCTGTAGGTTTTACATCACGGGCTAAAATCAAAGGAGCCCAACATATAAATCTTTAAAAAGTTTAAGTACACTATTGACAAAAAGGTAAACAATAAATACACTGATCACGTTGAGATCATATTTTGTTAATCTAACACCTTATAATTTTTAACAAAAAAGACTAAGGACTGCGTAACTGACGATGGCCACATTGATAATTATTTTACACATTGGTAACACAAAAGAACGTAACGTAATATATTAATAAATTGTTCCTGGGAACGCAACGGTAAATAAAATTAAATCTATAAGCAATACTTAAACGTACCTGAAGGTAAACTTTGGATGATACGACGACACATATCCTTCTTGTTGACAATTTGATCTTAGCAAACAACTGAACATTGGTAAATACACTTTTTCATTATCAGCTCTTTGGCGCTGCAATATGTATCGGTTTCTAAAAGCATTCAACTTATGCTTATAAGTGACTAAAACTTATACGTTAAAAGAAAAAAATATAATAAACGATTTGGGGAATACTTTGGAAACGATAAATCCTTTGACACAAACCTTAACCTTATACTTATTAGTTAACAACTGTGCACGCGGACTCGCGTTTTCGAACGAACCTTACGGACTATTCAGTTCATGTGCACCGGATACATCACAACAAACGTTCTGAAACTTACAACCTCTGCATAGTTTTTTCTTTTTTTGTAAATTCACTAGGAACGAGTTCTGGAATTTTCTAGTACGGTCTCGATAGTTCTTTTGAACGTTTCAATTGAACTTTGAGTCTCTTTGTACCTATTTGGAAGCCGTTCATGGCCTGGATGGCGGCTTGCGCGGAGGCGGCGTTGTCGTATGAGACGAAACCGAAGCACTTTGATAGGTTCGTTTGTTTGTCTATGAACACTTTGGCCGATATCACGTGCCCGAATGGCAGGAACGTCGACGCCAGGTCCGTGTCCGTGAACTCCTGCGGCAGGTGGTATATGAACAGGTTGCCGCCTTCCGGACCTGAAACAGACAGACAGAAATTTTATCTATTACATACAAATACTAGTGATTTACAAACGGGTGGGCACTATGCTCTAACTACTAAACCACAGAAATCGTTTTATATTAGGTGTTTTAGGTAAGTTTGTTATGCTGTTTACCTTCGACCTGCTTGCCAGCAGCGGCGGCGGCGGCGGATCCGAGCACCGACCCGAGTGGCGCCGCCGCAAACGCGGTGCCGAACTGCGCCGCATACGCTGAACTCAGCGGCTCGGCTGTGGACCCTGAAAACATTATTATACCACGTTAACAATGTTACTTTGTTTAGCAACATTGGCTACCCAAGCGGTTTCAATGTATTATAGGTAATATTTCGTTCTAAGTCCATAATAAATTAATTCTGCGGTGTCTACGCGGGCTGCGCGACGTGACTAATACCGCTTGCTCACTTCTATAGAACGTGAAAGTAAGTACCGATTGTAAACAGTTGCTAAGTATCTTCTATATGACTATAAAGTCGTAGTGTATTGACGGATTTAGTATTGACGATTACCTACTTGTTATTCTTTAATTTGGCATTGCAATGGCCCCGCGCTGGGCGCCAATTTTTTCCATTCCTTTGTATATAAATTTCAGATTTTTGGTATGAAATGAAAGCTCTAATGTTACATGGTAACAACAATATGACAACTTATATCAGTTTTATGACATGTGTGTTTCCGATGATAGCTCGCGTATATCGGCCACAGAACCGAGGGACTGATTCAGATAGACAACATAATGGTAATAAATATCACGAAACGAATGTAACCTGCAATAAATCAAAATAATACTGCAGTCCAAACAAAATTCTAGCAATACGAATAGACACATAGTCATCGACGTTGCTGCCATGATAACGATCTCAGGCGTATGCCAATGCCAATACATTCACGACGACCGTAAAACGACACACAAATTTAGTTATTTAGCACTTTCCATGCAAAAACGATAAACTTTGTTAATAGTACACACATGTCGCAATTATTTATCGGAAAATGTAAAAAAGTAAGTATAAGTACTTAAGTTATTACCTACAAAGAAGAAAGTGTTAGATACTTATTAAATTATTGCGACATTCTATAAGAATAAAGACAGATATTAAGTACACAAACTCGAAACAAGAAGCCAACGAAATAGTTTTACTTATACTTGGGCATATTCCATCAACTTCTTTTTTTGACTTATTTCACTTGACCTTACAAAATAATCAGCCAGACACAAAAAAATTGCAGCCATCATTAACAAACAAAGTTTACGTAAAACAAGCACTCAATTCATACAAAAATACAGTTTGTTTACAATCCCCAAACGTCATCGATTCCAAATTTAAAAACTAAGTTAGGTTATGTTCTGTAACTTTTTAAAACAAATTGGCGCCTTCCTGCCAGTTGAAAATTAAATAAGCCTATTGCAAGCATCGCTATTAAATCATACGAAAAGCCAACCTTAGTTTCATGTAATAAACGAGGCAGACACTGTAACCTTGGTGTTGTGTGCTTATTTTCCTGTTACGCAGTAGTTAATTTATTATTATTACAAAGTCGACTATGCTACGAGGCGAGAAGCTGCAGCAGTAAGCTACAATGAGGTAGGTAGGTACCTGCCTATTGTAAATATTTTCTTGAATTTGTTCAGGAAAGGGTTTTAATTTTAAAGAGTATAAATGTTGAAATCTAATTAAGGAGGTATTCTTAACATGTAGGTGTTTTGTACAACAAACAAAAATGTATGTTTTGATTGCTGTTTCAGGATTATTTAGTGTCTGTCTCATTGATTACATCTAAGAAGCCAACAGAAATCATTCCATGTAAAACACACATTTCGCTCCAAATGCCTGTGTTTTTACCTGTGATGTTAGTCTTCCCGAGAAGACCTGAAGTGTGAAAAATGTTCATCGTTAATTAACTTTTTTATTTAAGTCCAACCTGAAATAGGAAAGTTTGCCGAGAAAAAATATCGTTATAGTTTCCTTTTAACTTATGTAGAGGAATGTGCTACAGTCCAATTATGTTTTTGGACAGGTCTCGCAATTACGACGGGATTTATTGAGCTTAATTGTCTTGCTCGGCCGAATTCAGAGAAAGGACGGTAGAAGGATAAAAGAAGTAACAATTAAGGATTCTAGAGAGCTACACTGATTTCATTTTATGCTTTGATTTCGTGTCTCCTCTTTACATTTAGGAATTCAAATTTTACAAATTGCCTACTTTATTTTATCAAGCTGCTAAGGTTGTGAAGTTACTCAATTTAACATTATTATCTTTTTTTGTCCAGATATATAAATTAGTAAAGTCCGAATATAGGTACCTAAGTTATAATATTAATATTACTGTCATAATAGGTATATTGTGAGAATCAATAGGTAATTTAAAATAGGTTCTCCATTTAATTATTAATATCTTACATACAACTAATTACCTACTGACAGATCTACACAAAGAAAACATATCGTTATGTCAATTTCATATTATCCTCAAAGTGCTAGCTAACTTTGGGCTGATCGCACTTTGGTAGCTTCTTCCTGCAAATGTGATTCGTATTTATAGGTAGGTAACGTACAATTATTATGACGATAAACTCGCATCAAGTTTGCCCGTTATTTTACTTACTTAACACGTTGGGAAAGCTCACCCAAAGTGCGACCCTTAAAGTTGGCAATCTACCTCAGCATAAAAGCATACTTACACAAAGGCGGCGCGGCAGGTTGCGGGGCAGACGCGGGCGCGATTGGCGCGGCCTGAGTGACCACTGGCGGTTGCGTCATGGCCGCCAGAGCTGCCAGATTCTGGACTGACACTGGGGCCAGTAGACCGCCCAGCTGCTCGGCCGCACCTCCTCCCATCCCGCCGACCCCGCTCCCACTGAGGCCTGCGCCATTGAAAGCGATATCCTGATAGTTAACACCTAAGAGGACAAAATGGCACGTGTAAATAAAAAGAAAACAGGATAAAACAAAGACGGGATCGGTGAAGGATTTACTTGGGCATGTGATAGGTACGTGCAGAAACAGGAGGAAAACGAATGTTACTTTCTCACGAAGTTAATGTTGCTTATTTTGCGCTAAGTATTTAGAAAAGATTCCGAGAATTATTTCGTATAAATTACTTTCTTTGTTATTAGAAAAAAAAAACACGCTTTCAATGAAGCAAGCAACACCAACATATAGAATAATAAAAAAAAACAAAGAGAACAGAATTCGAATTTAAACTGAAATTAAAGAAAACAAACAGTAACAATTTGAGCATTCGACTATTATTGAGAGTAGGTATAATTATCATAATTTCCTGTAATAGAATCATTAGCATAAACTGTGAGTCATTAACTGAATGAGCAATTTAATTGGAACGTTTTTGTTAGTTTGTATTTAAATCACTTTCAGAAGGTAATGTGATAAAAATACTTTGACCAATCATGTGACGCGGTCCCAATACATGTAAATGATTGGTTGAGTATTATAATTATAGATAGCATCAGTATATCTAAATTAGTGCAGCATTGTATTAGAGATTTCTTCACCATTTTATGGTCTAGTAAACGAAAATTGGCAATAACGTTGATTAACACAACAACGTCAATTATCATTAGGTATATTCTTGGAACGAAAATATTAGTAAAAAGATATTGCCAAATCCGTTTGCCAGGCTCCAGACATCATCCATCATGCATATTACCACCAAGATATTATTTACGCAAACGTAAATAAATGAGATTGAGATAGCTTACAAGTCTCGTTACCTTGCAGCAACGTGGACCCTTGCCCTTGCAGCAATTGTTGCTGCAACCCAACCGCCTGCAGTTGCTGGAGCAATTGCAGTTGCGTTGCTGGCGACAGCGCCGCTTCGGAAGCGAGGTACGCCGCCGGAGCCACAGGAGCCGTCAACCCCCATAAGCTCGCTTGCATCGCTTGCAGCTTCTTTTGTTCCTTCTCCTTCTGGGTATCAGCGAATTTGACTACTAAAGGCGCCGAGCAACCTTCCATTGTTTGGCTGTGGTGTAGCGCCTGAAATAATAAAAATAAAGATCTTTCAAAACTAACAAATTGGAGATATTTTGAAAATGAAACCAAGACACTGATCAGGGGTCTTAGTCAAGTGAAAAAGAGGTTAGAAGGGCCAAGTTCATACTTCAACTTTGCATTCAACTCGTCCGCAAACTTTACGACTCACAGAGCTCCGCGATAATTATAATATATTAAAAGGTCGTTTTGTGCATTATATAACCTGCAGGGCAAAAAGTCAAAATATCGATTATCACGCAAGCAGATAATCGATCGTTTCTTTCTTTATCACAGGAAAGAAAGCTTAAGATTAGGTTTTTTTCAAAAAAATATTTTTGTAAGCAGTATCTTACCTATCACATAAAATATATAAGTGGCTATGGAATTTGAGAAGCAGAAAGAGAATTTGAGAGTAGAGTTATCGTAGTTAGCTGTTTGCAGGAGTAGTAGTAAAAGAGAGTTTTTATACAAAATGAGCGTTAGGGCCTGATTTATTCTTGTATCCCGTGCAGTTTACAGTGACAGTAATAAAAAGTATGGTATTGAAATGATGACAACATGTCAATCTTATTTATATCACTGTAACTGTCGATTGTCATAATCGTTGGCTAAGTAAGTAATTGTGTAAGTTCTTATAAACCTTCGATATTCTATTATATTATGAATGTGAGGTCGAAGTGACATCTCGTATGTGTGGACAAATCCATAAATACGTAGTTGACATCCGTCATATGTCTATTTGGCATCTTTTCCTCCGATAAATCGACAATATATTATCACTAATTGGATAGGATCCGGAGTTTAGGAAGACGCGTCGGGGTTTTTGTGACATTATCCTGGACAAAAAAGGTGATATATTTTGGGATAGTTTAATTGATGTTTATTTCTTATGGAGCACAATCATCTATCTAGTGATTATAAAAAACACGAGATAAAATATCGAGTGAACATTAAGTTGAAAAAATTTAACCTTTTAAGACTGCCTGAATTTTAGGAAGATTCTTGGGAATAGAATCTAATTTGGAAAGTTCATTCCCGCTCAACTCGGCAGAGTTCTGGTGCCGATTGCCATTTTGAATTTTAGTTGACCTCGATTTGGCAAAACTGAATAATTTGCTGGAATTAGATTTTCTGAAACTTTCCAACGAAGGAGTGATCAAATATTCCGTTCTTAAAATTGACATTGACAAAATCGTAAGACCGAATACCGTTTCAAAATCCAAACCCCGTTCCTATTGTGTCTGAAAATCTCATCATCAATGTAAATATTAAGTAAAAAAAATGATTCCAGTAATCACCCTAACACTAGAGTTGATGACGTGGGTATTCCACCTCACACGATAAGCAGAAAAGAAGATTCCAATAATAATATTCGGATTCCGGAGATGGAGTTTCTGAAAATTAAGCTGATGAACTTATTCAAAACGCACGACTCTTTTCGAGTGGCTTGTGAGGTAAGTGACCAACGTCATCAACTCTGGTTGACACCAGCTTAGTTATTTTTGGGGTTATTAGAAAAAAATAAGTAATTAAGTGCCTACAAATTTTTCGCATGCTTGGATCATGCGGATTATGTTATACTCAGAACGTAAAATCTACCAATTGTTGACAAAACCATGAAGTCTTTGCGTATAACTTAATTTTTGAGCCGTCTAAGGCCCCTGACATGGCTCGTGTAACAACTACGTACGTTAATCAGTAAGTAAGTGGATAGCAACCATTACTAACGGCTAAAGGAATTTAGTTACCTTGATGGCAGCGATGGCAGCTTGTTTGGAGACGAACGTGACAAACGCGCAGCCCTTGCTTTGCCCTTGCGCATCCCGCAGCACCGTACACTCCTCTATAGCTCCGTGCCCGGCAAATAGCGCGCGCACGTCGTTCTCAGACAACTTCTTGTTCAACATGCCGACGAAGAGCTTGCGTTCTGTGGGCAACGAAAAAGATTATGGTTAGTTCTTATATCGTGTTAAGTGGATTACCAACCTTATAAACCCTGGAGATGAATAGGAGTTTTTAAAAATTAAAGCGAAGACCTTGATTAAAACTTAAGACTTACTAAAGGTATTCTTCTTCTTTTCGTTTGGTTATGAGATGAATAAGATGACCGACTTCATTAACCCTAGTGTAAGGGTTATTATTGAGTCGCCAGAGGTCCTTGACATGACTCATGTAACGACTGTAACGACTACGTACTACGCTTAATGTGGCTTCCGAAGCACGGATCATCTTACTTTAGTATCGCCAGGGCAATCGTTATCTGAAGGTACATAATATTAAAGGAAAATCATATTAGTTCATACACATTTATATTGACGTCCAACATTCATTATACACTTACTTACATCGAAACAAATGTAAGTACATTTATCTACCAATAACCAGTATTTATTGAATACGACTAATATACTTAATTAAATATCTGTAGTTCAACCATGACCACTTCCGATCGTCAACTGTCTTCTTTTCTTGTTTTCTTCTTAAAAATGTCCGCTATTATGTTTCTTTTTAAAGGACTGGACCATAGAGTTTTGGTCAAAGGAGTATTTACTTCGTTCGTCGACAACAATAAGGTTTATGTAGAAGTTCACATGTCAAAAGGTCAGTAACAACGAAATGTCAACGGTATAAACTTATATGAGATAATGACACCATTTGTATCAGATTTTTACCTCAAGGATGTCTCTATTTTCCAATTACGTTCCTGTTATTATCTTCAGGATGCGAGAGGTAGGTATCTGTTATCATTTTATCTGCACCGGGAGAACCAATTACAAAGCAATCTACCGCGGTAACTAAGGAAGCACGCTTTCTCCGATACAACCTCCCATCGGCACGATATAAAACTTTTACGGCGACGAGGTATCAAGTATTCAGATGCGAACGTCGCGTATTTGCTATGGACTTGTCGAGTGCATTGTACACTCGAAACATCGGCATCAGAAATCCTCACATGTGATCCTGAAATATGTAGTCCGCGACCCGGGCTCAGCGGGGTTAAGTGCGAATTTACGACTCTCATCCCGCCACAGACCGTAAAGCATTTTTGCCTCTATGCATAAGAATTTCGATGCCTCCCAAGATTTTAAACTTTAACTACGCATGCGAAAATGGGTCGCATCGAGGAAAATTTAAACGTAAACATTTGCGGGTGTATTTTCGGAATTTTAAGCGGGATACAATGCGGAGTTTGAGTTTTACGCCTAAAATTCAATATTCGCCGTTTCCAATCCCCAGAGGGGGCGAAGCGGGGCGAAATTGAAAAGGTACGAGGAACGCCCGTCTGTTACAAATATTTCATGCCCGCAAAATCAGCACGCTCGCGCGGAGATTAGCATGAAAATGGTGCGAGAAAACGAGCCGGGATCCGGTGAAAAACTCACTCGAGCCCATACACAACGCGGATTCCCTAATTTCCACGCTCGCTTTGTGTACTGGATGAATGTTTAAATTCGAGATCAACACACATGGAAACACCTCATGCGGGACGTTGCGTGGTACGCCTGTTTATCAACCTAAGTACTTAACATTATGCATAACTGTTTAGGCAACTTTTGAATAGCCAAGTAACTCTTCTTTTTAGGGTTGAGAATCTATAAGAAAAAAGGAACCCTTTTAGGATCCGTCCGTCTATCTGTCCGTCTGTTTGTTTCCGATTAAATCCGCCCGTAAATTCCTATTGATTCCACCCACGTTTTAGCTGCCAATCATCCCAAATAACTTATAAATCAAATATGGTATTTGAATGGGTTAAAGATAAATTGAACGCTAATTTGAAATATATATATAATATGAAATCTCTAATTTTATCTTTGACTTATTTTCGAGTTTTAATTATGAATTAAGTATCAATGAGTACGCCATTTGACCGCTTTTATTGGTGACGTCACACCGCAGAATTAAAAAAAAGATTATTATTTGATTAGGTTGTAAAGTAGCCTACTCTCTATAGGCATTCGATAACATTGAACTATTAGGTACTGTTTTACATAACACTGAACCACGCGAATGTATTTCATGCTTCACGGCAGAGTCACGAGCATCCAAGGTTTTGCTGACAAATGGCTGCCGTGAGTTTCAGATGACAGTAGACCAAGGTAACTAACTAATTAGAATATTCAAGCCGTACCCTCTTAAGCACGGAGCGTAATCAGTTTTAAATGCACGAGTAATTGTGTACTTAGCACAAATAACGCTTTAAAATGTTAATGCTTTAAGTGCGCCATCGGGCCCGTAACGGCATCGTTCGTTAAACAATTTACATAACCTTCTGACTGGAGGGAGTCTACGAGAGGGAGGCACTGGTACCTACCACAATATAAGAAGGAATAATTTACAGTACAATCAGGGAACAAAGGTCTCGACTCGACTCTGCCGCGCGTTGCTCTGGTACGGGACAGTAAGTTTTGGGACGGTTCGCAAATAGTGGATACATTCCGGATATCATCCCATACAAAAATATATAGAGTATTCTTAGTTATATAGTTATATATATAATAGGTATGTATGTAGGTATAGTATATTATGTTGAGGAGCTCGGTGGCGCAGCGGTAAACGCGCTCAGTCTGCGATTGTTGAAGTTAAGCAACTTTCGCAAAGGCCGGTCACAGGATGGGCGACCCCAAAAAAAAAAAGTTTTCATCTCGAGCTCCTCCGTGCTTCGGAAGGCACGTTAAGCCGTTGGTCCCGGCTGCATTAGCAGTCGTTAATAACCACCAATCCGCACTGGGCCCGCGTAGTGGTTTAAGGCCCGATCTCCCTATCCATCCATAGGGAAGGCCCGTGCCCCAGCAGTGGGGACGTTAATAGGCTGGTGATGATATATGATGTATAGGTATATTTATAGAGGCTTAGGCATATATTTGTGTCCCATAGTATGTTTTTTTATATAAGTAGTTATTATTATTTTATGTAGATATAATTATTATAATGTATTTCATATATTGCACCTCTTTTTATTCTCCCGCAGCTATTCTTATACTACCTCTGGGTTGGCTGGAAGATATCTCTCTTAGAGATAAGTCCTTAAGTTGTTAAGTGCAATAAAGTATTATAAAAAATCTCATTTTATCGTGTGCCACCTAACGCGTAAGTGCGAGCTAGACAGATAGACTATGCGCGCTCCCTCTAACTTCTACGCGGTGACGTCGGCGCCCAATGCGAATTGGTGCGGGCGGAATGTAACCGGCCCATACCATAAAAAAAAAAAATAATTCTTCATTCTACGGTAGTCGAGCTAGATGCTAAAGACAACATAAAACACATACATTGTACGAAAATAACTTATAAAAAGGCAGCCTTATTGCTAAGGCATCTATCAGTTTCTTACAAGCAACCACCGCTGCTATCATATTTGTTCGGTTAACTAGTTAATGCCATCCAAGCGAGGTACATCTACAGCAATAAGATTAAATAAAAAAAACATATTTCATGACTTTTAGTTTTTTAGTCAAATTTTACGCCACACTTATTTACTGTCCATTCCTTTGTAGGTATAGTCTTCACGTCAGCTACTGCGACTAACTTATCGCTGATACTTAAAATGAAGGACGTTTTGACAATTAACACGGCAGTAAATTGCTTTTCAACGACTTTAGAATTTTTATGAGCCTGTCTCATTTTTCATTGTGAACTTGAAAGTAAAACATAACTAGGTAAGTATCTATCTAATATCATCATTAAGTACGCGCTTATTTGCATGAGTTCGTAAATAGGCTAGTTCCCAAACGTAACGTATACTCCGACATTTTGTCACGTTTTTCTATGACGTCACAGTGTGCTTTCATAAAAATTCCATAGTAATTTTGTGTATTGACGCGTTCAGTAAAAAGTAAGTGTTTTGACTAGTTGGAAACTACCCTATTTAACACTATTATTCTAAAGTAAACTTGGGTTGTTTATCCCTTTACACACCTTTAAACAATTTTCGATTCACTGACTAAATTGACATGCTTAACCTGCAAACATTTGTGTCGTATTGCTTAGAACTAAACCACCTATATTTACAACTATAATTCGGCTTAATATTTGATCATATTTAATCATATTTATTAGACGCGCCAAATATTCGGTTGGTATTCGGAATATTCGGCACTAAAACCGAATATTCAGTGTTGCATACTCCGCCTAAGTATTTAATGCTATTTTCGGAAAAATACAATAAGGCAGGTCAGAGGTATGGTATATTAATATAATTAATAAATTACGGCCTCGGTGGTCCAGTGGTTGAGCGTTGTGCTCACGATCCGGAGGTTCCGGGTTGGAATCCCGGTGGGGACATATCACAAAAATCACTTTGTGATCCCTAGTTTGATTAGGACATTACAGGCTGATCACCTGATTGTCCAAAAAGTAAGATGATCCGTGCCTCGGAAGGCACGTTAAGCCGTTGGTCCCGGTTACTACGTACTGATAGAAGTAAGTAGTTGTTACATGAACTATGTGAGGGTTGATGAGGTTGGTAATTCACCTCACAACTCACACGATAGAAGAAGAGTAGATGCTATATCCCCTCCACGACACAAACATTGCGGTGTGGTACAAAATTGTTTAGAAGGTACATTGTTGTTTTGTGAGAATATCGTTTTCAATTTCCATTTTAGATTCGCTTGCTAAGTGCTAATGCAAATGTAGGTGTGTTTGTACGTTTGAAATTTGACTTGCGCGTTGACTCTTGAACTTAGAGGCGACAGTTTAGTCGGAGTTTAATTTAGAGAGATTTTGGAAGCGAGTGCTCGACGATGGTAGAAGTATTTGAATTGTTAGATGATTACTGATGCTATAGAAAGTGACTGTTTAATCTGATGATGGTATTTTAAGCTGAGATGGGATTGCAAACAGGGATTATCCAGCCTACTTTTGATGGCGCTGTACAGTTTTGTCTTCGTTTAACCTTCTAATAACAGACTTATGCATCTTTTATCTTTATTTCTGGGTATAAATAATAACCCTTGTTATTACACTCAGATACAACACATTTTCCACCCATTATTATTCTGACCAAAATAAAGGGAAGAAATAACATAAATCTATATGCATCGGCCATTACATTATATTTTTGAATAATTGTGTACGGTCACGAGCATTAATATGTATACACTTTGGTACCATGTCACATTAACTTTTATGACAAATTGAACTGTAAGTCTCACTAAATGTCCAATATGTTAGTGCGACAGAGTCCTAAAGTGGGTATGTACCCACTATCAATATCATGTGATATTGCTCATGACTGTACCCGAGCAACGAGAAAATAGGTAATTATCACGTTAAGTCTGTACAACGCCATCTATATTTTTTCTGCGGATCGTAGTCAAGAAAGTCCGTCATTACTGGTGTGAGGTTTTATAATATATTATGACGAAGTTTGCGATAGGCACCCAAAGAATTTCAAATCAAATCAAATGCTGCGGGCTCTCATCCGGTACAAAAATTAAGACGACAAACCTGAGGGTACCCAATTGGACAGAATTTGTTCTTAACTTTGAGACATTTTTGTGGTCTGGATTATAATACTGGGGACTCACAATTTGACGACATTAAGTATGATTAACGTAAAGTGTGTACTTGTTTCATGGTTCATTACTACGAAGCAATATTAAATTGGTAAAGAAGAACCAAAGCACTCTTCACGTGATTGAAACAAGAGTAAATAACATTTTTACGTTTTGAATTTCGAATTTCAGATTGTTTCAGATGAAATTGCGAGCAAACGTAAATTATAGCTTCATTTAAAGTGTTTGTTTTATTTACCTTTTGTCAGACGTCTTTTATTTGAAAAAGGAATTATTTTTTATCATGTCAATACTGTGATGATAATGCTCAGTAATTTTCGAACTAAGTATAATTTAGTTTTGACCCAGTCATCATCTGTATAGGTAGCTTTTTGCCCTTTCTCAATTTACAATTCTATACATACACTGCAATCAACAAGTACCTACCAATCTAGACCGTTGACCCAAATCTCCCCAAAACCTCCCGCCATCAAATCCATCAAACGCCCGAAAAATGTATCAAACCCCGTTGAAATACCGAGGTAACCTTTCCAAGAGTGTTTCTGTGCGCAATATCACGTCACATCCACCGGTGGAGTGCCTTTGCTTGTCCACCCGAGACAATGTGTCGTTAAGCCCAAGTTATGTGACGTTCGTATTAGGAACGTGTATATAGGGCGTGTATGGTATTCAAGGTTAATGTATGTCTTATGTTTGAAGCTACTCCGACACTTGATGGCGGAAAGAACCGTGTAGAATTCGGTCAGTTTTTTTTTGTAAATGGATTCGGTCTTGATGTCAATCTTCCTATTTTCAAGAATACACTGTAATTGGGTGACTTTGATGTGTGGGTGGGGTCGACTATTTATTAATTTTCATCGTAATTCTTTCCACAACTAACATCTAGAAATATCGGTGAACAAGTCAAATCCCGTTCTTCATTTGTTTCGTTCACCGCGTAATTCTCACTTCCGTTCCCGCCTTTTCTGTTTATATACTTTTTAATTAATTAATTATTATGTGTAACATTTTCATTTATAAATCATTTATATGAATTATATTTAATAATATTTGAAATCATTAAAATACTTTTAAATGACGATAAAAATGAAGGTAAATTAATAGTCTTTAATACATTTCATCGTTTCGGCACTTTTAATTTTAACCTAGTTAATATTCATATTGACTTGCAACGAATGAAACTTCTTTTGAAATATGCCTGATCATGATACTATAATTATGTAAAGAATCGATTGAGTCTTCAATCGTTTGTAGAGCGAGTGTGTTGTAGCCCTTGTAGCGTTTCTGAAAAAGAAAAATAACCGATGCGTGGAAGGCGAAATCCTTGGTTTGAGGAATACTTAACACTCGTACCCACCCAGTATCTCGTATCTGTGTGAAAACAAGATACCATTCATCGCGTTGAAAGACAAAACTATCAAGTGATAAATGATACGCTACGAATTCGAAAAAACAAGATGTTGGTAATAACAGGTGAAGACTGCACCAGTTAGAACTCCACTCCCACAGACAAACCAAGGAATATGATTTGTGTGGATTTTGTTGTTCTTCTTCTTCTATCGTGTGGGTTGTAAGGTGAATTACCAACCTCATCAACCCTAGTGTCAGGATTACTATTGAGCCGCCAAAGGCCCCTGACATGACTCATATAACGACTACGTACTTACATCAGTAAGTAGTAACCGGGACCAACGGCTTAACGTGCCTTCCGAAGCACGGATAGTCTTACTTTCAAGAATAAAAAGAAGAATAATGACGTACTTTATTTCTAACAAGGTAAAGGGAAATCCAATGAGGTCGAAAACAAGACCAAAATTACGTAGCTCGCATGCTACATAAGGAAACCTCTTAGAGATAACGTCAGCACACGAAGTCGCTTGTCACCCGAGGTTGAAGGCTCAACAATAGGCCCGTCACACACAGTAAGGTATAGGAAACCTCTTAGAGATAACGTCAGCACACGAAGTCGCTTGTCACCCGAGGTTGAAGGCTCAACAATAGGCCCGTCACACACAGTAAGGTATACCTTTTTAAAATTGAGCCTTCTAGTAAACAAATAACCGACACTGTTTCATAAAACAGTAAACAGTTAGGGTTTTCGCTTAAATCAAATCAAATCAAAATCAAATCAAATATACTTTAACATTTTAAAATGTTTTACAATCACTAAACATTCAACCCGCATCACTAACAACCACCATGTTTGTTTAGTACTTAGAAGGTTCAATCTTAAAATAACGCTTTTCACACACAAACACACACACACACACACACACACACACACACACACACACACACACACACACACACTTATTATTGGCTATTTGACAACCTCGTCAAGTGAGATACTTTTTACGAAACGTCAAACGTTTTCTTTAGAGTTTGTAGTCAAACGTCGTACTTATTGTTACTTAATTCATAAATAAATAAAAATCAAAGTATAAGTCGAAAAGTAAAAATAGATCGTTTTTTTGTTACCTTAGATTAGCTTCTATTTCTAGGTGAGCATTTTATAATTCATCTCTGACCCAGTCAAATAACCCTATAATATTATTAGGTACTTACTTTTTATTTATTTATTACTTACATAAGTACTTTATTTATCTGTGAGATATTTACGTCATCAACAATGCTGCATGTTTTGTAGGCAAATCTTTGCGTATGGCCAATATCAAGCATTGTATTGCCAGAATAAAATGAATTGTGCAAAACCTCTCGATTGTATCGATGCTGTATCGCTTTAAGACTGCTGATACCGTTTGATCACTGTAACAAAATACAAAGTCTTCGGATGGCAACATTGATTCTTGGTGCTATATCGTAGTATTATTCCTTATTCTTCCTTATTATTCTAACGGTGGCCCAGTGGTTGAGCGTTGGGCCCACGATCCGGAGGTCCTGGGTTCGAGTCCCGGTGGGGACATATCATAGGACATTACAAGCTGATCACCTGATTGTCCGAAAGTACGACGATCTGTGCTTCGGAAGGCACGTTAAGCCGTTGGTCCCGGTTACTACTTACTGATCTTAACTTACTGATCAGCTCAATAGCAAATCTGACACTACCTGACCTGTGTGGGTTGTGAGGTGGATTACCAACCTCCACACGATAGAAGAAGAAGATACCTTTTTCGCGCTCTAAATAGTATGACAGAAGAAAAAATATTCCAAATTGTGTGATGTTTAGGAGATAGCCGTGATTGTATACCGTGTTAAGCAAACTCTTAGGACAGATTACTAGATAAGATCTACTTGTTTTTATTATGTTCTGTTTCTACGTACTTCATAACATAACCTTGCGACTATATTCGCCACTGGTCTACTCAGATGTACATTCATCGCAAAATGAACTGAGTACCTACGCTTCACAGAGCTTTCTGTTAAACCAATGACAATAAACTGTCAAATAAATAATCCCTCCTTTCATGATGCAAAGAAAAGACTCGAGCTGGAGCGTTCAGGATTTGCATTTCGCACCAAAAGGTTTGTTTAATAAAATTTGTTTCAGACACTAAAACATTAACTTCCTTAGCATCCGCATCCAGCTAAAAACTTCACCAGAAGGTAACCAGTTCGACCGCACTTAGCAACTCGTTAAAGACGTTACAAATGCCCTCTTGCAACTTGCAGAAGATAAAATTAAAGCGAGAAACTAATTTCCCTGTTATTAAGTAGTTACAAATTTGTCAAAACTCGTTAACGCCGACGCGGGGAGGCGCAGTGCCATCGTTTTGTCTAATTTGTGTAGCTATACAGGCAGCAATTAACCGAGTTAAAAGTACGTAATGCTGCTACGGATAAACGTATCTAATTATCGCGGTAGTGTGTGATATAAATAACCTGAATAACTCGGTCGCATATCGCTGAAATGCGGGTATATGGGCGTAAAACGTGCATCCATTATGTAGCGGAGTTTTGTAGGACTATTTTTTTGTCATTAATGCAATCTTCTTCTATCGTGTGGGTTGTGAGGTGAATTACCTCAGGGTTGCCGCCCCCTAAACACCAAGCCGAAATCCAATCCAATAAAAAAACCAACCAAACCCCCAACAACAAACCCAAACTTGCCTATTAATGCATGAAAATATAACAATTTCAATTCTTAGGGACGACGATTTTCCATTGCCGTCTGTTGTTTAAAACAACAAAAACAAAAATCTACCCAATACAGGTCTAATAAATGAAAATCTAAGCCACGATAGGATAACAGTCATGAATGAGCAACAGGCATGTTATCAAACAGAAACCTCGTCCAACATAAATAAAACAATCACCCCAGATTCAGTTTCACCTGCGAAACTGACTTCAGAAAAGACTATATTCCAAACGTGTGCAGTCGCTGATTACGCGGAAAAAATCATGAATGGCCAACATTTTTTGGATGCTACCGTTGTGCAAAATTTTGTTGACGGGGGCTGTAGCACCGCAGGATTCCAAAAATACCATTGCGGAAAAACGCGCTGCAAAATTCCGGCGCGCATTTCGAACTTTTAGACAGTGCAGACATACTAGAGTGCGTACCTGTTCGCGCAGTCGAGTAGGGATGTAACTAGGTATGCGGTCCGTATAGGACGCGCGTACTGGCACCCAGGACTTCAGCTTTGGAAATTACCGCTCAAATACTAGCGAGTTCCGCGGGCATTGTTTCAACGACGGAAGAGCCCGGAGCGTGTTTATCTCACGTCCTTATTTGACGAGACTTTATTATGTGCGCTAGCTTTACAGCGGGACCCGTCGAGATGTGGGAGGGAGGAGTTTTCGAGCGCCGAAAATACTCCTCACACCGTATACCCTTTATAGCACGGGATCCTCGGAGAATATTGTATTAGCAAAATGTACGTGGCAACGTGATTAATTCTAAATTGGATGGCACTTCTTCCGCGTATGTTTTATATGGGATCTTCTTGATTCTATTGCAACAAGGCTCTTAATGGAAAAAGAGACATCACGGAACACCATTATGACCTACATGATTCAAATCATCTCCAACAAACCAACAATTCGTAATAAAGCAGTAACTATTAAACTTTACTTTCCTTTTCCTTACTAAACTTTACCATAAGCCTATAATAAGCATATCAGTTTTCATTCATTATCGAATCACCGAATCATTACCGAAGAAAATCGCTAGAGCGTACTTATTCTGGACGCAAATGCGGAAATTTTATAGGTAGACAATGTAAGCAAAAGTTTACAAGTACTTGAAATCTATTTGTGTTTAACAAAAGAGATGTCGATATTCATCCGAGTTGGAAAACCAATTTATTTCCATCAATTCCACGGTGTGCATTCGAGTGTCACGGGCGGAAATTCAACGTCCATCATCTTGATGTCGTTGTGAAGGAAGACAACTCCTTTCCATTTTCAAGTTTCATATCAAGCGACGACAACTTTGCCTCCGAGTGTTAGGAACTGTGAGTCGCGGTTAGGAGCGAACATTATTGAAGAAATTAACAAACTTTTGTTTGTGGAGTGTGGTCGGGAAAAGTTGGGAAAGGAAAATATTATGATGATCAAGTTAAATGATATAATAATTTTCATTTTATTCATTAAAGTTGAAGACCGAATGTCCTTATACAATCCAAACCCTATTGTTTAATTATTGAGTCTGGAAACTTCGGCCGCAAAAGTTTATGAGCATTTCTCTGCTGACAATAACGCACTCAAATAGAAAATCAAGACATTTTCTATTACACGCTTAATACATAAACTCACGCCTGTTTCCAAGGGGTAAGCAGAGATTATGGAATTCCATTTGCCGAAGTAAAAAAAATCCTGACATGTTACTTTTGCTTTCTCTACATTCATAAGCTTACAACTATATCCCAATGTAACCTTAGATACATACATTCCTACAAAAACAAAGTGATCCTACAAGGGTTCCGTTTTTCTTACAGAGGTTCTGAACCCTAAGAACTAACTTATCTTTGGTCCCATTACAAAATTTACTTTTCCGTCATCCAGTTGCCAAACTATAACAACGAATGAAGGAATTCTAATAGACCGGGAAGTGTAGACCGACGTTTCATTTCCACTTGGGATGGTTGGTAAAATTGAATAAATTTGAATGAATGAGATGAGAGGGAAGAATGGCGTAATGCCGTAAAGTGGAGGAATTTACCAGTCAATCGTAGAACTGGGCTTGATTCCTCCGGTTAATGTGTGAAGTTAGGATGCGATTTGGGGAATTGGTACGTGTACTAGTGTACTAAAGTAGTAAGAAGTGTACTAAATGAAACACTGATCTATAACTTACGAAAGACATTTCCTTTCTCTATTTAACTTATTTAATGAATTTTAATCAAGGAAATCGTAATAATAAGTCCGACATTTTATCACGTTTTTCTATGACGTCACAGTGTGCTTTTTCATATAAATATTTATTATAGAGTGTGACACGGTGCTCTGTGTCGGTAGAGTTCGGGGTTCGGTGCGTGAAGTTCCTCACGGTCTCTCCAGGGTGGCAGAATGAAACAGTCCAGGTGGTGATACGAAAGGTCCGCGTTTATTATCAAAACGAGAGGTACACTTCACAGTAACACTAGTGATTCTAATGTAGGAGCAACAAACAATATTATTTAACAGTCTCTCACATAAGATTAAGAATTACGGATAATTAGAAAATTATATCAGAATAGCGTGAACCATTTCAAGTACGCTCAAACACGGAATCTAGCGGGGAGCCGAATCTCGCGCCGTCCAATCAGCGTGCCGGACGCGAGCCGCGCGGCCGGCGCGCGTGCGCGTTGCGGTAGCGTCGGTTTAGACGCGACGCGATTGGAGGGTGCGACCAGGGGGTGAAGTGTGCGGCGGAGGGGAATTTAAAGATCGGCGCGCTACAAGAGGTAAATTATTCCCAATTGGGCGATCACCGTCGCACTATTTAATGTATTATTTAATAAAATATTAATATTTTAGCTAATATTATGTATTTAATCCATAGAATTCGAATTCGAAGTTTGAATTTATGTTTAGATCACAGATAATTGATATTACGTGATTTCCAGGATTTGTATCCGTTTAATTATGGGCAATAGGGCTGTACAGGCTTCTGTCATAACATTGTATTTGGAATAATTATGTTTCTAAGTAATAATAAAATAGGTAATTACCACGTTAAGTCTGTACAACGCCATCTACGTATATTGTTTTTTGGTGAACGTAGCCTGGAAAGTCCCCCATGAATTATATTAAAATGGAACATACCAACATAAATAGGTATTCAACAATGTTACACAGATTTATATTCGCGTTTAATTTGAAAATTATGTTATACGCGCTAAATACTACGAACGTGTTGAAGTAAAATTATAATTAGGTACCTACCCTTCTCACCGTTATTAATTTAATGGAAAGTAATTTATCCAAGTGGAATTTGATACTCAAGCATAACTAATACAATTACAATACAGACAGGTACAGATAATCCAATTGTTAAGATTAAGTAGATTACAACATGAGCTCAAGACTATGTCCCAACTGGGGTAGCCAGAGGTACATCTATCATGTGTCTACACTCAGCGGGATCCCCTGTCTGGGAGACATAAGAGTGATGCAGAGAATTAGATCTGGATTTGTTCTACTGAATTATCCTGAAAACAGAATTTGTTCCGTTAAAAAAACGGAAATACAAAGTTTTCTAACCGACCTCCAGCCAGCGGGATATTTCCCAAAGTTAAGGCTGATGAAGTATAAATTGGTATTAACTTTTAGATCTGTATTTATTCTGTTCAACAAAACAAAAAAAATACTTCTGACGTCCTTACTTCAGCTACAATCAAGCTGCAATGAAACCTCCAGTCAGCGGACTTTTTCTCTCAACGACATTCTTTTGTAACTTTTACACTAAAATAACAAAAAATAACCTATTTACGACTATAATTTCACTTAAATTACCTATTCGTACATCTAGTGCTTAAATTAAAAAGTATAGAATTTGAAAGATATTATGTGAGTAGAATATAAAAAAAAACTATGTATCAGGTACAAATTGAAGCTGTGAGAGAAAAAGTCCGCTGACTGGAGGTTTCATTGCAGCTTGATTGTAGCTGAAGTAAGGACGTCAGAAGTATTTTTTTTGTTTTGTTGAACAGAAGAAATACAGATCTAAAAGTTAATACCAATTTATACTTCATCAGACTTAACTTTGGGAAATATCCCGCTGGCTGGAGGTCGGTTAGAAAACTTTGTATTTCCGTTTTTTTAACGGAACAAATTCTGTTGTCAGGATAATTCAGTAGAACAAATTCAGATCTAATTCTCTGCATCACTCTTATGTCTCCCAGACAGGGGATCCCGCTGAGTGTAGACACATACATCTATCGTCAGGTGAACTAAGTACCTACATCTCACCGTAATTTTTGTTAGACCAATGTGATAGGCGAAGGAGGACGGACGAAGAAGGTGAACCGTATCGCCGCCGTCTATATGGTCTAGCCGACCGTGTTAGTGAAAACTGTACTTTAGATAAATTAAGTAGGTAATAACCAGTACGAACCAGTAGGTAAGTAGGTAGGAGTAGGTAGATAAATACACGCCTATTTCCCGTAGGGGTAGGCAGATAATATACCACGGAATTATACTTACGGTCACGAGCATTAATATGTATACACTTTAGTACCATGTCACATTAACTTTTTTGACAAATTGAACTGTCAGTCTCACTTAATGTCAAATATGTTAGTGCGACAGAGTCCTATAGCAGGTACATTATATTGCTCATGACTGTACAACGATCCCTATACAACTTTCACGTCTTCTATTTTTCAAGAAAACACTGTAATTGGGTGACTTTATCGACTATTTATTCATTTCCATCGTAATTCTTTCCACAACCAACGTCTCCTAGAAAAGTCGGGAACCAATCCAACCTCGTTCTTCATTTGTTTTTCTCGCCGCGTAGTTCTCACTTCCGTTCCCGCCTTTTCTGTTTACTTACTTTTCAAATTAATTAATTAGTTGTATAACATTTACAATTATAAATATAGTTTATTACATCTATTCAATAGTATTTTAAATCATTAAAATTCTTTTAAATTATATGCCCATTTGCTTGAACGATAAAAGTGCAGGTAAATTAATAGTCCATATAAATTCAATCGTTTCGCAACTTTTAACTTTAATCTAGTTAATAATTATGATAGATATTGAGAGATATGATATCTACTGGCAGATAATTCAACTTCAATATGAGTGATCATGACACATTGTTATCAAAGATTTCATGCATATTGCAAGAGTAGGTATATTTATATTGCTTATTAATGTGAGGCCCCTCTTTACACCACCAATGAGATAACGTGAAAACATGTCGAAGAACACTCAGCTCAGGGGTTCAGGCGAAGCGTGGATACTCAGTTCATCTTGCGATACAGTCATGAAGCTATGTTATGTTATGTCTAAGAACTAAGACATTTCTTTTATGAATTGTTGTGCGATCATTTCTCACTTCGTGGGAATTACTTACTTATTGATCAACAATGGCCCCGATTTCTGCAGACACCTCCTTATTTTATTTTAAGTTATACCTGTCATTTTCTTATCCGCCGAAAAGGAAAAGGACAGATGATTGACAGCTCTTAATTTTAGAAAGAATGAGTAAATGAATGGATAACCCGGGCGAATCAAAAAGGTATCTCGCTGGTATGCAAACCGTTTGACGTGTGCTGTCAACATAATTCTGTCGGGTTATTGGCCAGTGTAAAATTTATTTAGACGGTTGTTTTAGATTTGTGCTTAAAATTGACGTGTGTTCCATAAATTTTATGCTTGTTGATTACCCGTCCCTTCCCTTTTCGGCGGATAAGAAAATGACAGATAAGTAGGGATTTACAGGAACTAGCACCAATCTATGTATTATCAGAGCAAGAAAGTAAACGTGCGCATTTTAGCGAAAATTTCAACGATAACAAGGTTTCCAGTAAGGTGAGTTCAAATTTTCCTCTATAATATGACTTGTCGCACATTTTATCTACCTCTACCCCATTTGGCTACGTTTGTTAAATCAAATACACACAGCGGAACAATGGAACGAAAAGATATGAAATTTGTTGGAAATAAACCCGCAATGGTTGCTCATTGTGTTTGCGCGGGCTTTCGCGGCGATCGAGATATGACACCCCATTCTACGGACAAACGGTACACCAGCAACGATACACACGGTACACCAGCAACGGCAACATTTAACATTTAATTTTTTATTTATTTTTTATTTCTTGTCTCAATTATTTGTATTTCTCGTGTAAGTTGTTTTTATTATGTGTTTAGATTGTAAGTTAAGTGTTACTCCGTATTTGTTATTTGTTTTATATTTGTTACTGTGATGTCCCTTTATAATAAACGTTTCTTTCTTTCTTAACGTATTATAACTGACTCCGTGTTCCAGTGGAGGTCCCGGACTCGAATCCCGATGGGATCACTAAATTCAATTTGGGATCGCTGGTGTGGTTAGGACATTACAGGCCTGGGGGGTTAAAATGGCCACATCGAAGCAATTCATCTAAGAAAGCAATATTGCTATTTGACGTTTGTTTGCATTGCGCACTTACTTTTATATGCGCAAATGTCAAATTGCAATATTGCTTTCATAGATGAATTGCTTCGATGTGGCCATTTTAACCCCCCTGATCACCTGATTCTCTTAAAGTAAAATTATCCGTGCTTCGGAAGACAGGGTTAGCCTTTGGTCTCAGTTATTACTTACTGATGCAAGTAGGTATGTTTGTTACACGGGCGATGTCAGTGCCTTTGGCGGCTCAATAATAACCCAGGGTTTACAACCCAAACGATACAAGAATAACGTAGCATGATCCCAGTGACATATCTCTTGTCTCTTTCGCACTAGTCGATGTACTATATCTCTGTCCTGCTGTCGTTCTAATCAAGCTACGTTAAATAGGGTAAAGTTTTGAAATTTTATAACTCTTTCGTGTTAAGCGGATACGGTCCGCCAACCAATCAGGCGGTGACAAGAACTAGTGTTAATTACTTTTATTTTTTTATACTAGCAGACTATTAAACAATTTCAAATTTCGAACATCATAAACTAAACTGATAAAAAAAAACAACAGTCCGCGCGCAGCGTTCACGATTCAAGACTAAACTATGTCCGAAGGAGGGGGGGGGGAGAGGAGGGAGGTAAACCTAGCTCAGACAACGACGGGTATTCGTTATTCTATTAGTGAAGGCGTAGTTATCATAAGATCAACCATACAAGCTCGCTGACCCGAGCCGCCGTAACTCGCTCGCCTAGCGCGACAAGTAGGTAAAACTCGTGAGAAAATTAAACAATGACATCATTTCGTTTTCCATTTCACTTGACGTTATGAAGTTGCCCTAGTGGGACCATTGCGAGATATAGAGCGGGTAACTGCCCGCTATCGGTACTTCGTAGAGGGTGCAGCAATAAAGCTGCAGAATGGACAACATTTGCGCCATATCTAGGTTTTGTTTGGGTATGAATGTGGCGAGGTCAGGAGGAGCTAGTTATTCTCTTATGTGCATAGATGTAATCAGCAGTGATTTGCCGTTCAGGGGAATGCTCCCGAAGTGGGAATTTTTCCTGTAAAAAGCTTTCTTTTTTTTTAATTGTTCTTTCTTGTACTGTTTTACGCATGTTTACTGCCAGGAACATTTACGGGGACGGCACATCACTAGTAATCTGCATAGCGATAATGACTGTGTGGTCATAGCAAGGTAAAGTTATTCAAAATAAGAAAATAAACTTGGATTCTTTGTAAGTGTGAGAGTATTTATACCATTTGCTATTTTTTGTTATGTTGTTAAATAAATAAATAAAAAATAAGGATAAAATATAAAAAATATGATAGAAAAATGAAAATTAAATAAAAATGAAATTAAATGTAAAAAATATAATAAATATAAATTAAATTTTATTTGAAGAATAAGAATAAAATAAATTTATTGCCATTTGATTTTATAATTATTAAATATGTATCTTCTGTTGGTCTTTGATATCTGACATAAATATATAATTTTGAATTTTTCTTGCCAAAGTGGTGAAATAAATTACCAATTTGCAACAGTTATTTACCCTCGGTACCGGACTTGCACAAACGAGTTATTAATTTATATTCAGTGCAGTCTTCACTAACACAGTTGGCTCACACTTATCACGTTGGCCTAACAGAAAGCTCGGTGAGGTGTGGGTACTTAGTTCATCTTGCAATGGGTGTACCTCTAACTACTCTTAATTGAGATAATAGTCTTATGTTATACATACATAAACTCACGCCTATTTCCCACCGGGGTAAGCAGAGTCTATGGAATTCCATTTGCTTCGATCTTGACATACTTCTCTTGCTTCCTCCACATTCATCAATCGTTTCATACTCGCAGGCCGGTTCAGAGTAGATGTTACTAAACATTTTTTAAGGACATCTCTAATTTGGTCAATATACGTCCTTCTAGGTCTTCCTCTGCCAGCCCTACCACCAACCTTCGCTTTATATACTGCTTTCGTAATCCTATTATCCTTCATCCGCTCTATGTGTCCAAACCAACTTAGCATTCCCTTCTCAATCTTAGTCACTATATCGTCTTTTACACCACATCTCTTTCTTATCACACTTCTTATCGTGTGGGTTGTGAGGTGGAATACCAGCCTCATCAACCCTAGTGTCAGGGTTATGATTCAGCCGCCAAAGGCCCCTGACATGCCTCATGTAACGATTACTCACTTAATACATTAGTAAAACCGGGGCCAACGCGCCTTCCGAAGCACGGATCATCTTACTTTCGGACAATCAGGTGATCAGCCTGTATTGTCCTAACCAAACTAGGGATCACAAAGTGATTTTTGTGATATGTCCCCACCGGGATTCGAACCCGGGGCCTCCGGATCGTGAGTCCAACGCTCAAACCACAGAGGCCGTTAGCACACTGATATGATGTTATGTTGAAATATATTTTCCAGAGTCCCTGCGTGTCAGAGACGTATGGCCTGTAATTTATGGACGAGGAAAATACAATTCGAGCCAGCGTCAGTCACTTCACACTTTTCAACTAGGTACCTACTGCCGGGGGTTCGCTATGTGAATTTATGAGTAAACAGAATCGGCAAACGTCGCTCGGTGGAGCGCGTCAACCTATATCTACTGTCAATATTTGGGATCACGGGGTCCTGGGCTATTGCAGCGGTGCTATAGGGGTGACATATTTTATGCAGTTGCAGATTTTATTTATTTTTATGAAAAAAGAAAAAGAAAATCCAAACACTCCCGAATTTTTGTTCAACAAAATACGTGTTCAATTATATTTTAAATTTGAATTTGGAACATTAATATTTGGATTAAAAATACAGACTGTAAATAGGATTAAAAAATAAATGTAATTTATTTTTAAATTATTTTTAAAAAATATTTTTATTTTTAATTTATTTTTAAAAAATAAATGTAATTTATTTTTTAATCCTATTTACCTAATATTCATATTCAGATAATCCTTACGAGACAGATTTTCGAGGTGTTTCCTGGGATGTGTCATACTTTAATTTTTACGTACAGTCATGAGCAATATCATGTACTTTAGAACCCTGTCGCACTATCATATTTGACATTTAATGAGACTTACGGTTTAATTTGTAAAAAAAAGTTAATGTGACAAGGTTTCAGAGTGTATACTTACTCGTGACCGTACTAAGTACTACATGCGCCCTTACGATGCATTCACAACAAAGTTACTCTTTGCCTAAAACAATTAGGACACTTGAACAACGACGCTTCAAAATGTAATCGAGGAACATTGGCTGGTTATCGATTGTTAACAGGATGTTGCCGTGTTAATGTTAAGTCAATGTAAAATTCGATAAACCTCCACCAACCCGCAGTGGAGCAGCGTGGTGGAGTATGCTCCATACCCGTCCGGTTGATTGAGGGGAGGCCTGTGCCTATAGGCTGTTTATGTATGTTATGTATGTAAAATACTACCTATAGATTTGTCGACGTCATGTGGATCACACAATTCACACCCCTAGTGGGACGCTACCGACGCGAGAGTGAGTCTGTCGGATCAATGCGCGTCGGACGATAATTCCCAGGTATCGGACAGGCTTAATTGGGGCTCGAGTCGTCCCGGCGATTCAGGACATAAAGCCCCGCGCCGATCGATACTCGAAATACACATTTTTTCATTTGTTTTTCAACAAAAAAGCGGGCTACGAGCTTTATGAACTTGTCATCGCGAAATGGACATGAAAGTACAACGCAGTCTTTGTGAATTGTCTGATTTATAATCCGATTTCATATACTATTTTTATTAATCTACTTTTTGGAAAAATCATTACGAAATAGGCTCGGGCTCCAAAACTACTGAATTCAACCTTATTTATGTGTTTGAATTAACGTGTGCTGGACGTACGGACTAGATGGCCAACCTGAAGTTGACCAAGGCCCATGAACGCCCTACACCGAGGGGGTGCTGGTCGCCGCAACAGGGAAATAAAAATGCTTCTTACAATTCTTGATACTAATGAGGAGCGAGGCACCGCAGGAGAGCCCGGAGACGTCGAGTATGCGCGCGCGATAGGAACCAACTGACCCGATTGCTAGGAAATGACTTCCTTTTATACAAATGACGTACCTATTCCACTCCTGGGTGTGCCTCACTTCTCCGATTCTTTATTTTCACTATCAGTTAGACACATTTTCTCTTATAATTATTTTTCCAATAAGAATATTCGAACAAAAACTATCTTAATTCAATGATCCTTAGCTTTCCTAATCAATATACATCATAAATAGTGTTTCTCTTTAAAAATATTTCAGTAATCTAGAATTTTCATTACTATTTGGGGCAAAGTCCCTTAAAAATGGATCATTTTTCCTATGTATCTCTCTGGGTTAATAAAAAACATGAACAAAATAAGTTTTATTAAAAGGTACATACTTAAATCTACACGTAACAACATTATTTCAGGTGATAAAATATAAAAAACAATAATTATCAAACAAAACCTTACAACTCTAAGTGAAAATGATACAAAAATAACCCAAAAACAAAACTTAATCAAAATCATTTTCCTCCAATCACAAGTTCTATAGTCTGTCCTGCTCTTTAAGTCCTTTTTTATCACAATTCTTTGTCCTTATTTCGCATTGCGTCTCGCTCTAACACATACTAAATGAAGATAACATGATTTCCTAACAAATTTTCACTTTTAATTGTTTATTCACATAAATTACACCATAATGTCTTTCACAAAAAATAAAAAAGTCAATCATCGCGAACATTTCTCCCGCCGTGCAGAGTCCGGATTCGTCGGGGCTCTGCAGTCTTCTTCTGCGTGAGCGATCATTTTGGTAGCAATACCAACTTCTTAACCGGCCTTTTTAGAAGTCCACCGGCTGTGCGGACCTCTACTGTGCGTACGACGTTGTCAGCGCCCGGGTAGACTGCAACCACGAGGCCTCGCGGCCACGTGTTGCGCGGAAGCTGTCCATCTACTATCAGGACTGGGTCCCCGAGTTGTATGGAAGGACCCCGGCCATGTGGCTCCCGCCGGTATTGTAGCTCTGGCAAATATTCTTTTAGCCACCTCTTCCAAAATAGATCGGCTAAGTATTGAGCTCTCCTCCATTGTAGTTGATGGTCTATATCCTTTTCGGTGAAAGTCCCGGGCAGTGGGACACGAGCAGAACCACCCAACAGGAAGTGGCTATTCACGGAGTACTCTACCTCACAGAGCAGAGTAGCGAGGACCTCTTCTCTCGGATGTCTCTCATGTAGGACGCTCAGCAGGGCAGTCTTCACGGTTCTTACTAGGCGCTCCCATGCACCCCCCATAAAGGGCGCAGAGGGCGTGATGAATCGCCACGTGATGGAGCGCTGCGACGCTTCATCTTGTAGCGCGCGTCGCAACTCTCGGTCGGCTCCGTGCATGTTGGTCCCATTGTCCGAGTGAATCTCAGACGGACAGCCTCGCCTCGCTATCATCCTCCGCAAAGCGAGGATCGCGGAGTCGGCGCTCAGGCTGGCGGCGACCTCGAGGTGGACTGCCCGAGTGGTCAGGCAGGTGAAAAGCGCTACATAGCGCTTTTGGTGTTGGCGGCCCACTGTAACAGATAACGGTCCAAAGTAATCGAGGCCCGTAAAAGTAAACGGACGTTGATGATGAGCAAGTCTCGTTCTCGGATGATTTCCAGTCGCAGGCACTGGAGGTGTCGCTCTCCTAATACGACACATTAAACAGCTCTTCACAATAGACCTTGTTGTCGTGCGTAGCTTGATGACCCAATAATGCTGACGTATCTCGTTTATGGTCATCTCTACTCCCCCGTGATGCAGAGAGCGATGTGTCCAATCTATATACAAACGAGTCACTCTATGATTCCCGTCTAACACAGGAGGGCTGCGGGTCGGTTCCGGTATATCTTCAGCCGCTGCTATTCTACTACGTATACATAAAAGTTTACCTCTCATCTCTATGGGTAACAAACGTAGTCGGCTATGTGAAGATACCGCCTTGTCGTCCTCTACGTCCCGCACTTCCTCAGGGAACGCTTCCTCCTGGCTGGCCCGTACCAACAAAGTCTCCGCTTGTTGAATAAACAAAGCATCTAAGGGCAGAAAATTTTTATCATTGTTATCATTAACATGTACAGGTCTCTGTTTCGAAACTTGACGTGCGCTTGTTTTCTTCCAATCAGGGTCTTGATCGCCTTTTTTCATAGTCCTTTTGTAGTGTGTTCTCTCAACTCGACAGAGCGCTAAGAATTGTAATACTCGAGCAGTGGCGCGCTGTAGCCTCTCCCACCGCGAAAAACGTGATGGGTCAGGAATCGCCTGGCTGGCTCTCGCCCTCTCTCTTACCTCGGTAAGTATCATGGTCCTCTCCTCACCGGTGATCTCGAGTTGTGGTGGCTTATCGTGAGGCCAGGTAGCCTCACCCTCTCGTAGAAAGTCAGGACCGGTGAACCAGGGACTGGCTTGCGTGAAGGAGGGGGTTGTCTCTCGTGTGGCGATGTCTGCCACGTTGAGGCGACTCGGTACCCAACGCCACTCGTTCACTGCTGTATGCTCCTCGATGGCAGCGACTCTGTGAGCTACAAAAGGCTTATAAGATTTCGATCCTGATGTTATCCAAGTCAACACAGTCTTACTATCAGTCCAATAAGTTTTCGATTCTATCTCTATGTGATGTTCTTCTAAAACTGAGGCGGCAAGACGGCTTCCCAGTACAGCAGCTTGTAACTCGAGACGTGGGATGGACATTATCTTCACAGGTGCTACGCGTGCCTTCGCTAATACTAATGATAAATGTACCTCACCATCTGGGGTCGTTATCCTCCAATAAACTGCGGCAGCGTAGGCAACCTCACTTGCATCGACGAACGTGTGCATCTCGATCCTCGCGGCGGTGCTGTATCCCTTGTAGCACCGTGGTATAGTGAGGCGCAACACGTCTCGGAGATCATTCAGCCATCTGCTCCATCTCTCTGACAGGTCGTCGTCAAGAACTTCATCCCAGCCAGTTCCTCGTCTCCATGCCTCCTGTAAAACTAGCTTAGCTCTCACTGTTACAGGTGAGGCTAAGCCCAATGGATCAAAAAGAGACATAACAATTTTCAAAGCCTCTCGCTTCGTAGGGGATTTATTTTCCAATAGGACTGGTGAAACTCTAGCTAGATGTGGATTAAACTCTAGGTTGTCATTCTCCGGTCTCCATACTAAGCCGAGCACCTTCTCCATGCTCATGCTTGGTCCTATATCGACAGTCTCCGTATGCTGTTCTCCTTTGACAGCTTGCAAAATCCTCTTCGAATTGGAATTCCATTTTCTTAATTCAAAGTGGCTTTCTCTATGTATATTACGTACCAATAAAGCAGTTTCAATTCCAATTTCTTCAGTGGGAAAACTATCCAAATAGTCATCCATATAATGATGATTTTCAATCGCTGCTACCGCTTCAGGGTGTGTGTCCGCGTGCCTTTTCGCGTTCCAATTTTTCGCGAATATAGCTGTGCAGGGGGAGCTGGATGCACCAAAAATTAATGATGACATTCTATACTCACGTGGCGGCCCGTCGCGGTCGTTACCGCGCCACAAATATCTCAGGGCGTCACGATCCTCCTCCCTTATTTTCACCTGCATAAACATCTCGGCTATATCAGCTGTCACGGCTATCGGGTGGCGTCGGAACCTCATCAGGACACCGGGCAGCGACTGCAGTAAGTCTGGACCAGTAAGCAAATGATCATTAAGGCACACATTACGATATTTAGCGGCTGCGTCGTGTACTATTCTCACCTTACCGGGCTTGGCAGGGGTACGAACTTCGAAATGGGGCAAATACCAAGTACGTCCAGGTGTCGAGTTTTCCGGGGCAGGCTCAGCATATCCTTTCTCGATCAGTGCATTCATCTCCTCGTGGTATCTTACCTTCAAGTCTGGTTCCCTGTCTAATTTCTTCTCCACTGAGAGAAGACGACGGTAAGCATTTTCATAATTATTTGGCATAACAATATCATCACGGCGCCATAACAGCGACGTTTCAATGTGGCCGTCATCCCTCCGCTTAGTATTTTCATGGAGTAGCTTTTCTGCCCTCATCTCGGGGTCAGAAAGCGGTCGTTTCGGGTTGACCAACAGGGATTCCAATGAGAAGTATTGTTTTAATAGTTGATTAGCACAATCGTTTTCATTATCATTATTGCAATAATTAACCTCAGTAATTCTATTTACATAATCAACTAACTGACCTAATGAGCGTGTCCTGGTCCCATGAAGCACCCATCCAAGTGGTGTTCGTGATGCAATAGGTTGTCCCTTTTTGCCAATTCGAATCTGATCAGCTATAAGCAGATTCCAGTTATCTTGCCCGATTAAAATGGTCGGCTTGGCGCCCTCATATATAATTTCATTTCTGAATTCTCTCAAGTGATCACAATCGACAATATCAATGGGACTAACGGCTTGTGGAGAAATATTCAGGCTATTCACTGTTCGAGCACTTAAAGTGATAGAGTAATTATTCATACCTGTTATTTCGATCTTTACTCGTTTTGATCTCGGTGTACTTATCCTGGTGTCACCAATCGCCTCGATGATGAGAGGCTCCTCGACGCCTTCAGCTCCAATCCTCTCAGCCATTTGACTTTCGATTAAAGTCACCGTTGACCCGTCGTCGAGGAGGGCGAGGGCGGACATCTCTCCCGCCGGTCCTTTGACACGTACTGGTAACACCTTCAGGTATGTACATGCCTTTGTTTCCGCACGAGCCGCAGTTACACATTCCGAATTTGTCTCCACTGTTATTGTTTTAATAATTCCTGATCGCGGGTTATGCAATAGTTTGTTATGTGTGCCACGGCATCCCTGATCTCCGCACTGTTGTATTTTGCACGAATGTTTCCACTTTCGAACACGTAAACATTTGAAACACAGTTTATATTTTTTAGCGAGTTCCCATCTATTGTTTATATCGGAATTTTTAAAAACGTCACAACTTTGAACTAAATGAGATTTGTCACATACCGGGCACGTTAACACTGGTTTGTCCGTTTGTATCACTTGAGTATGAATTTTCTGAACTGCACGTTGTTTGAATTTATCGTTCATGTCCACTTGTTCCGGCGGCGCAAACTGACTACAATAATCCGCTTCTGTATCAATGAAGTTCGCGAAGCAAACTAAATCCGGTTCTTTCTTGTCCCGACTCGATTTCTCATACCATCTAAACTTCAGAATCGATGGTAACTTGTCGGTGATAACACGTACTAACTCCGGGTTGAACATATATTGTTCTTTTCCTAATGCCTGTAGTGTTGCCACACTGTTTCTTATCTTTCCCGCGAAGGCACATATTTCTCTTGGGGCTTCACTACAGCGCGGTAAACTTCTCAACTTTTCTATCTCTGAAATTGCGATTGCGTCGGGCCGGCCAAATCTTGTCTTCAATGCGTTCACCACTTCATCTGGCTTGGGATTCGCAATCAATAACGAATTCACTGCTTCGAGTGCTCTCCCTCTTAGACTTCTTCTAAGCCTTGCGATATTTTCAACTTCACTGTAGTAATTTCTTGATTCGTTGTAAGCAGCTTGATATGACAGCCATTCGTGGTGAGCCCCCGAAAATAACGGTAATTCGGATATATACCGCGGCGCGGGTGTTGATTGACCGGCGCGGGCAGCGAGGGCTATCGCCGATGCTAGCTCTGATATATCTAGCTTTCTTCTTGATCTTCTTTCGTTTCGTTGTATTTCTTTTTTCTCTTTTTCTTCTTCAATGTTGATTAGTGGTGGCTCTTCTTCAATTGCAGTTTGTCCCTCATTCGGCGCCGATACAAGATTTCGCCCGTCATTCACGGGATCAGTCGTCTGAAGAGGGGCTCCTTCTATCAACTGCGACGGCGGTGGTGGGACCGACCGTTCTCGATTGGTTTCTTTCAGCCACGTATCAACATATTCTTCCCGTTCGGGAATTGTCGATCCTTCTGAATCGTCTTCATTTTCCGATTCTTCACGAGCTCTTCTTAAATTGAGTTCCGCAAGTTCCAATTTAATCTTCAATACTTCTTCACGAGCTCGTAGTATCGCTTTCTCACGTGACTTCATCGATCCGCCTACCGACGGGACCCTATGCGAGGGCGGGGGCGCGGGGAGAGGCGGTTCCATACGCGACCGGTCGATGACGCGAGCGCGCGCACGAGCGCGCACCTGTGCAGTCTGCGCGGCGGACGACGAGAGACTGCCGAGCGCAGGCGACGCATCCCGGACACGCGACGGCGAACGCGGGGGGGCGTGGTACGTTATGTGGCGGAGCGTAGTCGGTGAAACGTATGCCGCGGTCGAAAGCTCTTGCCTCGGGTCTAACGTGGGCGCGATTGTAGGTACTGGTTCAGTTGGCTCCTTCGGTTCAGTTGCGATCGCGGACGCGGACGCGGATGTCGATGCGTGTAATATGTCTCGAGCTTCTTCCGGGCCGCGCTCCTCCAATTTTCCTTTACTCCTTGTAATAGGCATCTTCAATAATCTCTATTTCCCTGCTGCAGCGGATCCGGCTCGAAGGACCAACAAATGTGCTGGACGTACGGACTAGATGGCCAACCTGAAGTTGACCAAGGCCCATGAACGCCCTACACCGAGGGGGTGCTGGTCGCCGCAACAGGGAAATAAAAATGCTTCTTACAATTCTTGATACTAATGAGGAGCGAGGCACCGCAGGAGAGCCCGGAGACGTCGAGTATGCGCGCGCGATAGGAACCAACTGACCCGATTGCTAGGAAATGACTTCCTTTTATACAAATGACGTACCTATTCCACTCCTGGGTGTGCCTCACTTCTCCGATTCTTTATTTTCACTATCAGTTAGACACATTTTCTCTTATAATTATTTTTCCAATAAGAATATTCGAACAAAAACTATCTTAATTCAATGATCCTTAGCTTTCCTAATCAATATACATCATAAATAGTGTTTCTCTTTAAAAATATTTCAGTAATCTAGAATTTTCATTACTATTTGGGGCAAAGTCCCTTAAAAATGGATCATTTTTCCTATGTATCTCTCTGGGTTAATAAAAAACATGAACAAAATAAGTTTTATTAAAAGGTACATACTTAAATCTACACGTAACAACATTATTTCAGGTGATAAAATATAAAAAACAATAATTATCAAACAAAACCTTACAACTCTAAGTGAAAATGATACAAAAATAACCCAAAAACAAAACTTAATCAAAATCATTTTCCTCCAATCACAAGTTCTATAGTCTGTCCTGCTCTTTAAGTCCTTTTTTATCACAATTCTTTGTCCTTATTTCGCATTGCGTCTCGCTCTAACACATACTAAATGAAGATAACATGATTTCCTAACAAATTTTCACTTTTAATTGTTTATTCACATAAATTACACCATAATGTCTTTCACAAAAAATAAAAAAGTCAATCATCGCGAACATAACGATTACAGATAATTGACATCATACGGTTTCCAAAATGCTCCATGGGACTTAAACATAGCTGGCGAGGAGTAAGTGTACTATGTTATATGTATTTTTTTAAATATACTTTATGGAATGGTAATTGCAAAATAATTATAAAATAAAATTATTATTATAAGTAAAAAGTGAGCTGAAACGGCACGTTGTTCTTGCCGCTTTCGTTAATATTAATTTTACGTAAACTCAAAATAAATAGGCACTGTCGTGAATGCCTATTTAAAAATACAACTTTATGTTTAAAGTTTTAAGGCCGAATGTACTTATAAAATCCAAACCCAACGTTTAACTATCTGTGTTTGGAAATCTCGGCCTTAGGAGGTTAAGTTACATATTTACACAATAATACTCTGCAGCTGTTTTTTATGAACGTATAAATTATTTATAAATAGAATAGGAAAATTTAAATGAAAAATATTCAAATTTGGAACATTTTATTCTACAAATAGACGCTATCTGACTATTGAGAAATCGACCCTATTACTAATAAGACAAGCAATATCTGAATAAGCCCCTTGTCCTAACTAAGCATGAAGCTAGCAATCCACTCTACCCAGTCCTTTTTGACACAATTACGGTCTGCTCCAATGGACGCAGTGGAATCTAGCGATCTCTATTTACTTTGCACTAGTCCAGCGCTTCAGATATAGTACACTCAGCTTCATAGGAAGTGAATTGATCGGATTGTCTTTTTATAGTTCCTGTGGGGAGTGCTATAATATTATAATAGAAGAATATCCACCCACCGCTCCGTAGAACTGTACTTAGTGCCAACTCTCCGGTACCCAGGTTGAGCAGATTGTTAAATAACCTCAATTATGTAGTCGATGTACATGTTGACAGTATTCATAGATTTAGTTTTTTTTTTAATCTTTAAGTTTTAGATTATGCGAAAACAGATCTGTGTCTTTGTCTTAGGTTAGGTTAGGTTAGTCACTTTGTACCTACCTACCTACCTACTACTTAAACTTGTCTTTGTTATTTTGCATGCTGTGTTTACTTGTAATTAGTCTCTACACGTAAGCTTTATATACAGTTCATGTTACCCTAAGAAAATACTGTGTATGATGACTGTAAGTAAACCAATAAATAAAATAAATAAATAAATATACTGAAATAATTACACATTGCAAGCTATCCGGTTCCCTAATTCAGGGCTTATCGCTATCGGCCCACTAGGGTTGCCATCTGCGGCAAATCTACAATAAGTCAGGTCAAAAAAAAACTAGGGTTGATTTACTCTTTTAAATATAATATTTTCAGATGACGCCCTGAGCCGAGGTTCGTACCAGTATCCGTAGGCATTTTCCCTTAAATTTTGTACCGGGTGAGAGTCCTCAGCGCTCCGCATTTGGCCGGCCATGTTAGCAATTGGTACCTACTATAATCTCTGATCACAATTGGGTTGTGTACTAGGTTCAAGATAAATAATGAACTTCTGATTACTAAATAAAGACAGACCAAAAATTAACGAAAAATATTTTCTTTTTACTATTTAACTTATTTATGAATTTTAATCGAGAAAAACGTAATAATAAGTCCGACTATTTATCACGTTTTTCTGTGACGTCACAGTGTGCTTTTTTATACAAATTCCACAGTAATTTCGTGTTTTGACGTTTAGTAAAAAGTAACTGATTTGACTAGTTGGAAACTACCCTATTATTTGTACTTAAGCAAAAGATGCATCCAATCGTATATCGTTGTAATGCGGTGAATTTCTATCTAAATATAATTTCTGTAACAGGATAGCTCGATTCATTCTTTTGTCGTACATATGGGTATTACCTGACTAATCGATCAATCGTCGATTGACGGCATCAATAAACGTCGATCGAAGCTGATCGACTGGTCTGGTAGCTTTAATCGATCGACGTATACCGTTAGACTAACGATTTGATCGATTCCATCGGTCAACGTTGATGGATGATTGATAGGTCTGGTAGCTTTAATTGTTCTGGGTAAAAACTACCGATCGACACTCCACCACCGATCGAAACCGTCGATTGACGATCGCTCGATCAGTCTGGTAACACCCTAACGCAGAACTATTCAGTTACCGAGAACCCTCGAACGAAGATCGAAGCTGGTATTAATATAGAAGATAGCTTTAAAGGACTCTTCAAGATTTTCCCTGCTGATATTTTCATCTCTATAATTTCATTGAACTTCAGTCAAGATTGGAAACTGTTTTACTAACTTATATTGTTTGCGTCAGATAAAAACACTGTTCATTATAGAATGAATAACATAACATAAAACAGCCTATATACGTCCCACTGCTGGGCACAGGCCTTTCCCTCTATCAATAATGTAGAAGAAATATTCCATATTTTTATTATTTTTTCTAGAATGAATTTTCCATTTTTATTAATGTTAAGAGCGAGCCACTAGCCCACTTAAGCAATAGATATCATTGCTTCCTGGGGTTGCCTTAAAACCTTTTGTACACCTCGATCGAGAAGCAAGCCGGTGTATAACAGGACCACAGTTACCCTATTATAACGTTATTTATTTTAAGTGAAGTTTTCACTAACAGAGTTGTGTCGATCACTATAGAAGGCGGATACGGCTCGCCACCTATCACATTGGTCTAACAGAAAGGTGAGGAGTGGGTACTTAGGTCATCTAGCGATGCAGTGTGAGCATCTCTCTCTCTTTATTTAAGAGCTGCGCTCTTGTCGGTGGAGTAATCGCCATTCCTTTCTTCTTCCCGCCAAAACCTTCACCTCCTGATACGACACGACCGACTTTTATTTGTTTTATAAATGTTCTCCTAGGTCAACCCCTTCCTCTCTTCCCTTCAATTTTTCCTTGTATAATGTTTGTTATAAATGAATCGTGTCGTAGTGGGAGCATATTTTATGTTATGTTAAATAAGGAAGAAAAACTAACCGAATTCCATCCAGGGACTGGCTGAAGTCGAACAAAAAAAAAAGATATAGACATTTCCCTAAAAACCCTAATATCTTGACATATTGAAGCAATATGGTAAGCCATGACCCACTAATGTTAGGAGCGGGTAAGGCGGGGTCAAATATCGCGTGGGTCGACCGGCACCCCAGTAATGGGATACATTTTGTATACGACTGACCTTGTCAGCAAACGAGCTGATATCTTAGAAGTTTGGGGACCATGCTCTTTGTATTGTACGTATCAGGACCAGAGTGATATCTCTCGTCTCTTTCGCACTCGGCGAAGTACTATATTTCTGTTCTACTGTTATTGGGTATCTTTTTCTGTCATGTGGGTTGTGAGACCAATGGTCGACCTCATCAACCCTTGTGTCAATCTTACTATTGAGCCGCCAAAGGATAAAACCGTTAAAGGGTTAGAAGTATTTTTATGGGAATCTAGCAAAGTCGAAGACTCGACTGATACCCTCCTACAACTACGTGCGGGTTGTAAGGCCAATGATCGACCTCATCAACCATCGTCAACCAGTGTCAGGGTTACCATTGAATATTCTATTTCGTAGTGCGAGATATACTGCCATCTATGACCTATCTTCACTAGTTCATTAGAATGTATCTCGAATTCGTCGAATTTGAGGGACTCCAGAGGCGACAAAACCGCGCGTCCCGACTTTGCGACAAGTAAGACAGGGGCGCAAGCGTCGACGACGTTACAATCGCCAACTGCTAATAGTAAACGAATGGGTTCTGTCATTGTATTTGTCCGACTAAGTGATACAATTAGTCGTCAAAAAAAAAAGTTCTGCCTTCACATCTGACAGACAGATCAGATGTAAGATGGTAACCGCCACTTCCGACCAATCACGGCCGCTTCCGTGACCTTTTCGCTTGTTTAAGATCCTGATTGGGCCAATCAGGATGCAGCGTTCCATGGAATAAAGAATAATACTTACCTACGTTCTATAGAACGGTAACTCTTCGCCCCGCATCAATTCGTATCGGACGTCTACCTCACCCCCTCTGGTTCTTTAGTCTTAATAGCTGTAAGCCGGTAAGAACTAAAGGAGAGTGCGCGGACTGTGTCTCGCTCGCACTTACGCGTTAGACTGAGAAAGAATGAGATTTTTGTATAGCTTGTCCGGGGGGAGTTCCGCTTTCCTCACCCTTCTATTAAGTCAGTTAGTTGACAGAATAAATTCTAGGCAAAAATGTAACATTAGGTGTTTATTAGGTTGTGTCTCCGTACTCTCCGTCACCTTACGGGAAGAGGCGACGCGAGGCAAGACAAGGCAGAGCAAGGCAAGGCAATGAAATATTCAAACGGTTGAGGTCACAGTCGAAGCACATTTTTCACAGGGCGTAATTAATATTTAAAACGAATTTCACCTTCAAAGACGTCTTTTGTCTCGACGCCCGAGCGGTTCTGCCCGTTTGATATTTGAGATGTGTTATTTCTTAATTCCATTTGCCGTGTTTGTGTTGTGATGTTTTAGGAAAGTGGTCTGAGCCTCAGGCAAGCTTTTTAGCTATCTTGTTTCTAGTAAGCTGTTTAGACTTAATTCAACACTAAAATGATAGCTATAAAACATCTGTGTAACAAAAATATTATTATATTGAATCTTACATTAATATGTACATAAAGCCGTTAGTTGACTAGGTGGTAATTTTTTTCCACCACTAAGTACTTCCAGAGGGATCATCATCTCCCTAGCATTGTCCCCTTTTACATGGGGTCCGCTTACCTAACCTGAAGATTTGGCAGGTCCGATTTTTTATAGAAGCGACTGCCTGTCTAATCTTCCAACCCGCGAAAGAAAACCATCCCAATACAGATTAGCTCACATACTTCCGAAAATGCATTTTTGGGATTATGCGTTTCCTTACGAAGTTTTCCTTCACCGCTGAGCACGTGTTAATTCTTTATGGGTTTATAAACATGAATTCGAAAAAAAATTCGACAATCATTGGTTTAGACTTGTGCTGGATTCGAACCTACAACCTCAAAGTGAGAGGCAAGCGGGCTGCCACGGCTAACCTACTGAATACGGTACGAAAAGAATGAATCTGCTTATCATTATTATATTTTATATTGTAAACAAGTTAGGTATATATCTACCTCTCTCTACAAAATCTTAATAATAAAATCCTCCCGTTATCTCTATGCTAACCAAATACCAATTTCCAATATCAATAACATTCGAAACAATCTAAGTAGGTACATCTAATCACCTTTGCTGGTGCGGTTTAGATAATCCGCATCACTAATAGAGATGGTCCCAATACCCGTATTATCTTCCCCGGTGCCCCGTCCTCACATACCTGACCGAACAACGGGACTCACATATATTCCAAATTCGGATGGATATACCATGTCGCATGACGAAAAGTACCCACACTTCACCGAGCTTTCTGTTAGACCAACGAAATGGTGACCCGTAACGCCGTCTATAATGGAAGAGACATCTCTTGTCTCTTTCGTGCTAGGCAATGTATTATATTTATTTCCTGCTGTCATTCCCATAGTATTGAAAATCGAATTTCAGATGAGGCATTCTAAAGCGTATTCACGTTACTAGATTGACGAAACTAACATTAATAGTTATCTTTATGTTTGTTTCAATTATTCCTGCATTAATATAATAATCGAATGTACAAATACCTAGTTATAAATATATTGTTATACTTATTGTAAATTATTTTAACTTCAATTACTCGTATTAGTAACTCGCTCTGTAAACGTATCCTCTCGTTTGACGTGAGATGTCAACTGTCAACTCGAGGATTCGCAGTCTGTGGTTAGCGCCAAAACGTACGGCTTTGTTATTGATAATGTTAAAATTATATTTCTATTTAATAAAAGATTTACTTGTTATACTAATATAAAGTTATTATTTATACGACAAATCCCTTCCCTGAGTTGTAGTCTTACAATAATATGTAGTGTCTGTATGTGTGTGTGACGTCTGACACCTATACGATTGAAACTCTAAGGCCTCTGCCTCGAATTTTGCGGGCAGCGGGGCGGCGGCGGCGGCGGCGCGGGAGCGGCAGGATCTTATGCGTATCGTCAAATGGACCGGGTCTCGAAAACAGCGGCGCGGGAGCGGCGCGGGAGCGGCGCGGGAGCGGCGCGGGGGCGGGTAACGAGCGGTGCACTCCAGTCGAGCGGTGACCGTTGCGCGTCTGCATTGTAGTATAGTGTTGTACTTTTTTTTCGTGACGTAGGTATCAAAATGTCCTCGGACGTGCAAGAGCAAATTATTTCGGCAATCTTTGAGAGGAGACCCATATGGAACAGCAAAGATGTGAACCATAAAAATAGAAGAATAATTAATCGTTTATGGGAAGAAATAAAAAACGCCGTTGTCGCCGATTTTCAGACATTTCGTTTGCGAATGTCGACAACACAACCACGAACACAACACTACACCGCTACAGTGCCGCGCGATCTGCCCGCTGGTTTCGAGAACAGGTATGCGTTGCCCGCCCCTCTCCCGCGCCGCCGCCGCTGCCGCTCCGCTGCCCGCAAAATTCGAGACCGAGGCCTCAGACTAAAGATGGGGGTGAGGTAAACCTAGCTCAGCCGCTGGTGGGGAGAGGAGAGTTGCCGTTCTATACGTAGTATTATTCCTTATTCTATAACTATATATATTATGACGGTGAATTGCCACGAATATTCAAGTACACTACATATTCAAGACGAATGTTCGGCGTATCAGTACAGCTCAATTGAATGCCAAGAGCATTTTGCTCGGTGCGAATATTCCGCATTCGCCACCTTTAGACACCAACCATCAATACCATTATTGGCCCGTATTACTGGAGGAAGACTAAGCGCTCCTCCGGGAAGTACGGACAATGCGGCTCAGAGAGATTGCGTCAAACGATAATACTCCCTAATAATGCCAATAAAACCCTATAAGATGTGCAGAATCCGATTACAGGGCTCGGACAGGCGGAGATTAGCAACGCATGTAACTAACACCTTGCTAGGGATGTCCGTTGACTCAATTCAATGACAACTAGTGAGTGAGTCTTTTACGAGACTGAAACAGGCAGAGTTTTAAGTATCCAGCTATGTTTAAGTGCCATGTTATAGAGAGCCTATTGCCAATAACTGACACATGTAATCCTAAAAAGTACATCATATCAATTTATCTATCTTCTATCTTAAACTACAGATAATGTTGTGACATTGCTTGCGAATTTGATGAAATAATAAAAATCATTTAATAAAAAAAGGTTTAAGTATCCTCAATAAGTTTACTAATATAATATAATAGTTTAGTAATTAGTAATTAACGTTATAATTGGGAGATACCTATGGCCAGCAGTATGTAGTATGACAATTGGCGAATGATGCAGTTTTTTGCGTCTAATGTTAAATCGCTAGATTTGACTCACTAATACTCCAGGAAGATCCAATTGACTCAATGAATTAGAAAGCCCTCCACTAGCCCCCATCGACAGACTTCAACAGAAATATTCGCTAATACTCGGAAAGTACGGTGAAATCCCTCAGGACGGATACATTTGTAAGGAACAGGAGAACCTAGTGAGATATTAGCTTGGGGATTGCGTTGCTAATAAACAGAATTCGTTGCAAAGGGAATAACAGAAATGTTTCGCTTCTTTGTTTCGATATTGATCTTTTGCATTAAGTATTTGCTCGTACATCGTACATACATTCAATGCTTTTAATTTTATTAGTTTGGTTTGTCGAACATTACTGTTTCTGGTATTATACTACTACTACTACTACTATAACAATAGTAGTAAAATAACCTGCCAAATCGTTGTTTGCAGCCACTCTTGGAACTTAATCATACGTACTTAGACATTTCTGAAGATCCCCCTCCTCATTGCTGCCGTAGGGTTGCCGTCCTCGATTAGTTGGGGCACGGAACATACTTTATTACGCAGCCATATTACGGGAGTCAAATTTAAAAAAAGTTCTTTTATACTTAAATATGGCAGTTTCTAACTAGTCAAATCAGTTATTCTTTACTAAACGTCAAAACACGAAATACTATAAACTGAAAAGCAACCTGTGACGTCATAAAAAAACGTGACAAAATATCGCACTTATTATTATCTATATTTTTCTTTATTAAAATTCATAAATAGGTTAAACATAAAAAATAAAACGTTTTTTGTTACCCTTAGATCTGTCTTTATTTAATCATCAGAATTTTATAATTCATCTTTGATCTAGGACACTACCCATTTGTCATAATTGTTATTTCACCAAGTTTTCTAAAATAATTCACTTACTTCAATAGTTGCTGTGGTCCTCTGTGTCTTGAGTTTTAAACTGGGAACGCTGGTTCGATCACCGGTACAGTTATGAGCAATATCATGTACCCACATTAGAACCCTGTCGCACTATCATATTTGACATTTAGTGAGACTTACGGTTTAATTTGTCAAAAAAGTGAATGTGACATGGTATCAAAGTGTATACATATTAATGCTCGTGACCGTACCAGAGTTATTAATAAATCTGTCGTGCAATTTTCACTATCATACCTAGCTGGCATGACCATTATAGACGACGATACGACCCACAATTGCTGTGTAGTCAAAAATCTTAATTGTGAGTTGGATTTGAGAAACAGATACTAAACAGCTATTTTGAAACTTTAATTCGAGTTTGCTCGGGTCTTTTAGAAACGTTCTTTATCTGACGTTCTATACGAGCTCTTACACTACAGACAATACTTATCAGACTTCTACGGGAGTTTTCGCCAACGACAGTTATTTGTATAACAATATACACTGGCATTGTGCGAAACGAAACAAAAACCACGCGTCATACAGATTATTACATCACAATCAGTGATATCTCTTTGTGATCCCTAGTCTTCTTGTTCTACCGTGTGGGTTGTGAGGTCGAGTACCAGCCTCATCAACCCTGGTGTCAGGATTACTATTGAGCCGCTAAGGGCCCCTGACATGACTCATGTAACGACTACGTACTTACATCAGTAAGTAGTGACCGGGACCAACGGCCCCGGTGATCCCTAGTTTGGTTAGGACATAGCAGACTGATCACCTGATTGTCCAGAAGTAAGATGGTCCGTGCTTCGGAAGGCTCGTAAAACCGTTGGTCCCGATTACTACTTACTGATGTGTACTACTGACTGTGTACTTAGTCGTTACTTGAGTCACGTCAGGGCATTTGGCGGCTCAATAATAATCCTGACACCAGAGTTGATCAGGTTGGTCATCCACCTCTCAACCCATACGATAAGAAGAAGAAGAAAACTGATGATGCCGGTCCTTAGAATGTTCCCGTAGTAAAAACTTTTTAATAGTAAGGATATTGGCTGCTTTTCTTTTTCAAATTGTTCTTTCTTGTACTTTGGTCTTATCTGCCTTTTTCTACATAAGTTTTGCGCCTTTTTACTGCCTACTAACGTTCCCAAAGTGAGAACATACCCGAGGACAGCACATCACTAATCACAATTTGTATTCTTATCTCTCATTCAGCTAATTCCATTCATTTTTAAAATAAACATTTTTGAGAACATGTTAATTCGTGTTGTAGTTGGAGACGAGCCTACCTCGTGCCAACTAAAACACAAATTAATTTACACGTGACTTTTAAATATAAAAACTGTTCGAATTCCCAAATACTCAGTTTAATTAAGACGACACGGTCCATTGTGACGAAAATTAAAACTTTTCCTGGATAAAAAAATAATTGAAAAACTGAAAGGAGTACAGTTTTACGTGTGAGTAGGCATATTGTGTTTTTCATCCAGTCATTATGATATTGTATTTCGAAAAGAAATGCTGAATAAGAACAGTGACTATGGAAAATTGAAAGAAATGTTGATTTAATTACTTACTAATCTAAAGATTGCGTTCAAACAATGTGTAAGTAAGTTTTTCATTATTTTTCTAACATCATTTGTCAACTATTTCTTTGTTGAGTCATGAAGCAGGCTGGGTAAAGTGGAAACTTAAGGGGATGGGAAAAGAAGCATCGCTCCTGTAGCCTCGAAGGTGCAGAGGTGTGTAGTAAGTACACCAACTCCTCGCCAGCTATGTTTAAGGGTGGTATTAATAAACGAATCTCAGCCGAGACTCTGTTTTTATATGAGAACTGTCACATTGATATGATCTTGAGGGCAGTCTCGAAGCCGAGATTAGTTTATTAATACCACCCTAAGTCTCATGTAACAGGGGGCGAGCCTATTGCCATTAACCGAGCACAAATCCTGGAAATCACGTGATATCAATTATCTATGTGTGGTATTAATAAACTAATCTCAGCTGAGACTGCCCTGAAGATCATGCTCAAGTCCCTATTTTAATATAAGAACTGTCCCTTTGACATGATCTTGAGCGCAGTCTCAAAGCTGAGATTAGTTTATTAATACCACTCTATGATCCAAACATGAATTCAAACTCAAAGTCGAATTCAGTGGACCCGAGCCGGGTTTCGAACCCTACTATGTAAGGCACGCTTTCTCCAAACAGGGCTATTACGGATCTAAAATAACAAAAAAAATCCCCGATACCGAACCCGCCGGTGTGTGGTCGACGATTTCCCTCAATCAGCGCTTATCGCTATCGACCCGCTAGGGTCGATTAATTCTTTCAAATATTTTTCCTCTCCGACGACGCCCTAAGGTTCGCGCCCAACTGGGCACCCTTAGGCCTGTTGTCCTAAATGTTGAACCGGGTGAGAGCCTTCAGCGCTTCTCATTTGTCCGGCTAAGTAGTCAATGCCATCTCCGGCAAATCTACAATAAGTCACGTCAAAAAAACCAATATTTATATTTCTGCTGTATTTATTTCTACCGTACCCAATCCCTTAAGCGCTTGGCTATTACGGAACCTTGCAAATCAAAACCCGGAGTCTCCGTCACATCCAGTCGGACCATAAACTCTGTTGCCCATCCATTACCGTCTCACATGTGCTTTTGCCGTTACAACGTCAATTCGTAGAGACTGGCGACGTCATTTCCGGTACAAGTAGGTCAAGCCACTATTTCCGGCTTGATCCGGTGGCTTCCGTGCGATGTGGCCGATCACGACGTGCGTCTAAGTAACCCTCCTCACGGCGCGATTCGATATCGCATTCTTCGCAGATACCATGTGTGGGTTGTGGGCAACCACAACAACCCTGGCAATAGGGGTATAATTGAACCGCCTGAAAGGTTGAGTACTGAGTTCACCAGCATTGGACTACATGTCATCATCTCCCTAGCATTATCCCGTTTGTCACAGGGTCCGCTTACCTAACCTGAAGATTTGACAGGTCCGGACTTTTGTAAAAAAGTGCTACGTTTGGTCATTCTTTCCTGACGTCATAGCTCATTATTTTCATACACATTCTATACACTTTTTGACGTTTTAGTAAAAAGTGTATCTTGGTTGTCGCCCTGTATTTAAATATTACGAAACATTAAAATGAAAATTTCGCAATGGATGATATTATCTGCCTCTGCTATTATATTTTTATATAATTGTGTATAATTGTGTAATTGTGATTAAAGGTAATTATCACGTTAAATCTGAACAGCGCCATCTATATTGTTTTTGGGGAACGTAATCTGGAAAGTCCTTAATTGCGTCGCGCTGTGGGGAAGGTCGCTTAGCCGGACCTCGGGACCACTGGACCACCGGACGACACGACGAGCGGCCGTCTTAGTATGTCATCTATGCGAATGCTTTCAATGCGAGAGTTACGTTCGGCACGTGACGTCCACAATGGTTTGAATGTGTAACACTTAGTCACGATAAAGGTATCACATATTATTGAGACACAGGATATTAAACTCTATCAGTGTAGATAACATGGAACTTTTTCTATTTTAATCTAATTATATAATTGAAAGCAAGAAGCAGGCAAGGAGAGGGAGCGGAAGGCAATAGAGAAACCACTGCCCTATTTTTCCCTAAAAAGTAGCATGGAGAATGCTACATCGACAAGAGCGTGGCTCTGAAATTAGTGTGTGTATAGAAATAAAACAATTAAACTACTTACATCAAAATTTGAGACACTCGACCAGTTCAGCGAAATTGCTTCGAACAATTGTTTCGAACAATTTCGCTGAGCTGGTATTTAATTATCGTTTGTTAACAACTTTTTTCCATCTTATTTATTTTTTTGGAATATAAAATAATTTAGTTTCACGTCTTTTTACCCAAAAGTATAGGCATAGCATGTACACCCACTCTTCGTCAGCTACCTATGCTTAATTTCCGTATAAAAGAGGGCGAATCTATTGCCATTAACTGGTTAAAAAAAATAAGTACATCTGAAAACCGGTGGAAAGAATGTGAAAAACCCACCCTTATGTTTATATACCTTTATGTTTTCCAATTGTAAAAAAATGTATTAAGTACTGTTCTTATTTTTAATAAATAAATAAATAACTAAATATTAATGTGTGTATATTTTAATGTTGTAAATTTATATGTGTGTCGTAGGTTTTATCTAAATAAACTTTTTTATTATTATTATCATTTAAAAAAGAAAGAAACCGGCCATTTTAAAAATACAAATACTTAATAATAGTATAAATAAACTACGACGCACATTAAAGCTTTCTTCACAAATTAGTATCGCATATAACAGATAACCAAAAGCTTTGTTATGTACACCTAAACTACTTCAAGTAAGTTATTACTTTCTTTGTACATTATATTAAACGGCCAATGTCAATATTGTAGTACGATCTGTGTGTGTTGTGTGATGATGTGTTGATGTACGATGTGTGTGTATTGTGGGATGTACCTGTGTCAACCCTACGTCACAAACCGCTTCGCACTTTGACACACGTCCCAATACCACGTTCAGTTAAGCGTTTCCAAATCAGCGACAGAGGTACGACTTGAATAGGCTGTATATCAAACAACTAACTTTGATGATCCCATCATCAAGTTCAACAATAGTTTGAAAGTTTCCAAATTTACTGATCAGTACGCTACTTTGACAGCTGCCACTTTTGAGATCGTATCGAGATGCGGCCAAGTCTGAATTGGCGTTTAAGTACATAAACATAACATAAACAGCCTATATACGTCCCTTTTGCTCGGCACAGGCTTTCCCTCCGGAGGGGGTATGAAGCATACTCTACTATGCTGCACCTCTGTGGGTTGGTGGAGGTGTTTTTACGGCTAATAGCCGGGATCAACGGCTTCACGTGTCCCCTTCGCGATTCAAGCTTGCAATGTTCTTACCAAACAAACGACAGTCTCAAAAAGTGATTTCGATAATGTCCCTATCGGGAATCGCACCTTCAGATCGTGAGCGCTCTAAGCACTAGTCCAGAGAGGTTGTTAAAAATTGGCGTTTGATAGATTTAAATTTTACGTCGAAATTTGAGACGGTATAATGAATAACCGACAAGTTCATAACGTTTTGTATAACATTAAAAGCGATGGTAATCTGTCATTACTAGGCGACGGTTGAAAATAAATGTTGTCCTCTGTGTAAATCTGTGCTAATCACTGAATTGTGGCCTTTCTTCTGTGGACTGCAGCACCTATGTACATTTATATACTGTGTTTTTCTAGGTTAAGTATTTATGATGTTTTTTTAATTGTGTAGTAAATATGTGTGACGACATAAGCGTTTTTAATATTATTGTGGGATGTATGAAAGTGTTGGCAAAAGAGTCAGATAATATAAGTGGAATGAGTAAAAGAGAAAAGATATGAGTGAAGACTTATTCGGTTGAACAGAGTGGAAGAACTAGAGTTATGAGAAGGAAAGAGATAGGAGAAGCTGAAAGCTTTTCATTTTCTCTAATTTGAATATTATATTCTGTGCTGTTTAACACTTTAAGATAATATAGCGGGGTTATGAAGACAGTAAAGTGTTTATTTTCCTCCCACATTATTACATATTACATAGGCTCTTCATGTGCAAAAAAGAGAATTCCAAAAGTGAAAATGAAATACCTTAGATCGTGCATTAGATAAAATAAATTGATACAAATTTTTTGGAACAAGTAAACGTTTCAAACAGGCGAACCTCATCATTATATCCTAGAGAGGTAAGTTTCTATTAAATTTCAAATAGCTCGGTACAATCCATATGCAAAAACAAAACAATACCGCACACGTCACACGCATACATATGCATGCCACCGGCTGTACTTGTACAAACACATGCGTCTTGAGGGAGTATCACTTAACTCGACGCGCAAAGTTAGCATAACAGCTGCATTGTTATCGCCCCGCTGTGGATAGAGGTGTGACATCGTAATACATATACGTGCACACATACACAGCGTGCACACACATGCACAGCCGTGCACACACTTGCACAGCCGTGCACACACATGCACAGGCGTGCACGGATATACACTCATATTCATGTGAGCCTCCAGAATTCCGGTCACGGCCCCAAAGTTGTAAACTTTAGAGAATATAATGTTTATACTTGTGGCAGATTGGATTACTGATTAATAATTCACAGAGGGAGTCATCTTCTTATCGTGTGTCTGGTGTCAGGGTTACTATTGAACCGTCAAAGGCCCCTGACATGACTCATGTAACGACTAAAGTACTTAGATCTTTCGGATAATCAGGTGATCAGCTTGTAACATCTTAACTAAACCAAGGATCACAAAATGATTTTAATGATATATCCTCACCGTGATTAGAACCTGGGACCTCCGGAACGTGAGCCTAAGGCATAACAACTGGACCACAGAGGCCGTTAAAAGCTCAGAAGTGAAAATCTGTTAGTTTCAATTAGGTAAAACCTCAGGTGACGCGTATATTTTACAATACAATGGTGCCTCGGTCGTTTCCAAGTAAACGAATTTCGTAATCAGAGAGTTGGTGGTTGGTGGTTTTACCTTTTGTGTTCAGATTACAAGGCCTTTGTGGCTCCACGGTTTTCGCACTAAAATTCAAGACCCTTTTTCCAGATAAAAGCCTAAAATCTATTTAGCCTCAGCCATTTTGTGAGGTTTGAATTTTAAGTGTTTCGCCGACAGGAAATTTCACTTGATATCGACTCAGAATCATGGTCTGAATCATCCCCTTCAGTATTCGTTACAGTGTCACTAACACCCATACCTACTTGTATGGCTACTGTATGTACTTGTATGGGGTGTAAGTGACATCGTAACGAATACTGAGAGGGATGATTCAGCTGATTATTCTGAGTTAATATCAAGTGGAATTTTCCATCGCAAAAGTATAGAATTGAAAATAATTAAGAAAAACTAAAAAATTAACATGAATTTTGCGACGGAAAATTCCACTTGATAATAACTCAGAATCATGGTCTGAATCATCCCTCTGAGTATTCGTTACGATGTCACTAACACCCTGTATAGTATTCCCCATTCCTGGCCAGATATGTTAAGTTCCAAGTGATAGTGGACTAGCCTAAGACATGGTCTCAGTCTAAGTATGTATAATATACTTTTGAACAGAACGACCAGTGTGGTTAAAAAGGCCACAACGAAGCAATTCATCTAAAAAGCAATATTGCAATTTGACATTTACTGCATATAAAAGTAAGTGCGCAATGCAAACAAATGTCAAATAGCAATATTGCTTTCTTAGATGAATTGCTTCAATGCGGCTATTTTAACCTCCCTGTTCAGTACAATTGGGTAGTTACTTTCCTAGGTCAAAGATAAATTATGAAATTCTGATTACTTACTAAATAAAGACAGATCTAAAAGTGATAAAAAACGTTTTCTTTTTTCTATTTAACCTATTTATGAATTTTATTAAAGAAAAATGTAAATAATAAGTGTGACATTTTGACACGTTTTTCTTTAATGTGACAGGTTGCTTTTTCATACAACATAGTAATTTCGTGGCTTGACGTTTAGTAAAAAGCGATTGATTTGACTATTTCTCTAGCTCTAGGATATTTTGTCCAAATAACCGGATTTTTTATAAACCCTATTTGCCAATACTAATACTCAAAATTTTGGCTTTAACATGTCGGTCTTGTGAATTAACAATCAAATTCAATATGCCTAATTGGTATCGTACTTCATGATACCTAGATGTCTACTTCGAATATAATTAACAAGTTTGTTCTTTGTTTTTCTTTAGAACAAGGAACACTGGAGTAGGCAGTAATGTAATAATAAATATTCAGGCTCATTTCTTACTTAAAATGAATTACGTCTAATTCGGTATCATAATCTACTTTTGTGCTAAAATAATGTTTTACTGGCAACATTCTTCGAACCTCAGTTATAATTAGATTCCTCGAATATATATTTTTCAAATTCCGGCCTTCTTCTATTGTGTGAGTTATGAGATGTTACAAAAAAGGAACCAGAGACGCCATAGAACGTGACAACATATCACACTTCTTATTTACATTTTTCTTTATTAAAATTAATAAGGTAAATAGAAAAAAAAAGTTTTTTGACACCTTTAGATCTGTCCTTATTTAGTAATCAGAATTTCATAATTTATCTTTGACCTAGGAAACTACACAATTGTAAACTATTACTTATCTAAATATATAAAAATTGCTACATACCAATCAAATTTGAAACTAGCTTTATCACAATACAACTAAGAACCGCACAATAGCAAGTTAAAAAAATATCTAAAACAGGGCCAAGAAAATAAATAATAATATAAAAAAAACCTTAATGTCCAAACAAATGCAATGAGTACTTACCTAAAAAAATGTATTGAACTGGATAGACAATTTTTTGCCAAGTTTTTTATGTGCGTGATTAGGCAAGTCTACCTTGTGATTAGTCGGCGAAGCATCACAGTAAGCCTACACTTACTGTGATGCAATACAGGTTATTAACCCTTAGGTAATAATAGAATTATCCTCCTAAGTAATTATGTTTATTTATATTATTATGACATAGACGAAAGAAACAATTCACTAATTGGCAAATGACATCATTGGTACGGTCACGAGTACTAATATGATACACTTTGAAACCTTATCAGTATACAGCGACAGGGTTCTAAAGTGGGTGCATGATATTGCTCATGACTTTACAACGAGAAACGTGTGTTATTATGTTTAGAACAAAAGGTATTTTATAGCGATGGTGAGTGTGGAGGAAGCAAGAGAAGTGTATCAGGATCGAAGCAAATGGAATTCCATAGTCTCTGCATAGCCCGGTGGGAAATAGGCGTGAGTTTATGTATGTATGTATAATACTATATCTGCCTATACCCTATATGTTGCACCAAGCCTCCCCTCATACCATAGAGGAATACAAGCACATACAATATTATAATTGTTTCACGCGCTGAACGAAATTCTAAGCCAGAAAAATGTTTCCAACCACATGATGATCATGTGATCCAGCCGATTTCGGCTACGGCGACTGCTTCAACTCCAACGTTTATGTGCTCGCATGTGGCTTATAAAGCCAATCTTATTGGAAAATATCCTCGCACATACCGGGCATGTGAGTACACCATTTAAATATCTATAATTGATCGCCGTAGGCAGTCGGGGTTTCGATTCATCGCGTTTGGCGTCAAGCTCTAAGCGCTGTCGATGTTCAAATTCATGAACTTCCAACCACATACAGATTGTCAAAATTGAGTAATACATTCAACGATCGCGAGTGTAATTAAAACATACTACTTAAATTGGAAACAAAAAAAAATCATCAACAAAAGCGGCGATAAAACGTAAAACAACAATGAAAATTAGAACAACGGCACACGCGTGTCATTAAATCGGATCACGAGAACAAATACGGTTCAAATGCCGTGCGAAGCGATTCCTGAATCCCACCCCTCAATCCCCCCAAAATCTCCCGAATCTCTCCCCAAATCTCCCGAATGCCTAACCCCCCGAGCGAAAGATTGTCGCGGCTCAATCAATAGGCAATTAATTCAAATGTTCCGCACTCCGGGAATTAGGTGCACGTTGTTCTATTCACACAATGCTTGTAGGGTTGCCGCTATAAAAAGGCTTATATTACGTAATTTTCGTTTTTTTTTCTACTTCAAGCAGGCAGTCTATTTGTTAACTGATATATGTATATAAGTACCGTCATTTACCGACTGCGGCGAAGCAAAAAGAAGGGTATATGTTTGACCGCAATGTATGTATGTATGTATGTGTGTATGCACGCATGTTCGCCACTCACGCTATGAAACAAGAAAATTGGTAAGATATTTTCTGAAATTCTTCCTAATAGTGATGTTTAAGTGATACCCGTGGATTGGCATACGACCAGGTTTAATCTTCTAAACATCGATATCCATACTTTTTAGAGCGTAATTTTTCCGTGGTCACGTTTTCAGTTTTTAAACTTACATTTTTATTTTGCTTAAGTTGCGGTATTCAATAAAATACATAACGAACGCGTTTTTCTGTGCTTTTGATTAAACTTTTGTCGCCTGCACATTATAACGACTTATTAGTAAGTAATAATATTATATTGTTAACATAGAGAGTAATAGTTTTTACATTTTTATTCCATAAAAGACTCATAGCTGAAGTTCCCCAGTTCCCCAAGAACTTCAATGTCAGCCTGTTATTCGCATACACTTTTCTCATTTGCCGAAAGTATACCCAAAAAATATACAAGCACAGTCAGCCCTAACCAGTACGATCGCGACAAGTATCAACCGCCACCCGTTCACCCATCGTTCACCGGAGTAGCGAGCGCTGAATTATCTAATGATTCGCGCCTTTGCTATCGACATAGCCATGTCACTCGTACGCACTCATCACTCTGGCATTGATGGCTGCGCGTGAAAACGCTGAACAAGTAGTGGCGATATTGGAAACAAAAGTTGCAAAAGTGTAATAAAATAGAGTGATAGTCTGTAGGAGCTCGTAGGTAAGGTAAGAAGGGAAGTTTTTTTCCGTAGTCTATTAGAATTAGCTGTTGCTTGCGATTTCGATCTCGATTTCCTCGAGTGGACTTTGGCCGTCACGAAAAGTTCCTTACCTATTTTTCCCGTCTCTGAAAAGTTCTCCATGTATTTTTCTCATTAAACAGGGTGTTAGTGACATCATACCGAAAACGATTCAGACCATGATTGTGAGTCGATATCAAGTGGAATTTTTCGTCGCAAAAGTATAGAACTGAATTTTTTTTAAAGTACATTTTCATGAATTAATGATTTTCCTATACCTTTGACAAGGTATATGCCCTTCTTACTTAATCTTATTCAAATTAGGTGTTCCGTAATAAGCGATGTAATTAACGATGATTAGTATAAGATGCCAAATAGTGTACACCTTTTTCATTAGGCACCTACAGAGTAGTACAAAGTAGACAAATTAATTACCAAATATGATAGTTGAAAATATAAATGAATATCATTGAAAAAAAAAATAATTATATCCATTCCAAACCGTGACATCACATGTGCCTAGTGTCTTACAAGTTAAGATATTATTAAAAACCTTACTCTTCAGTCGCGCAAACCCCTGTCTTACAGTTTGAAACAACACGTGGCAATTCTGTCGTTGACTTACCTGAAACAATATAAGCAGTACATTAATAAATATAATTTCGTCTTAGATACTCTTAATAGCCCTAGTGTTATCCAGTTTTCTACGGGGTCCACTTACCTAACGTGAAGATTTGACAGATCCAGTTCTTTACATAAGCGACTGCCTGTCTGACCTCCCAACCCGCGAAGGGAAAACCAGCCCAATATAGGAAATCAGAAATCAGAATCATTTATTCAACGTAATTATAATAGATAAACTTTTTGAAGGTCAATGTAACATTTTTGAAGTTACGTCATTTCGCAAGGTGTTATTGCTTCTATGCTGTTCTGGGAGCATATAAAAAACATAGAACACGTTCAGCTGCTTCTCTTCCCGGGCATGTCGTAAAAACCGACAGAGGGATTGTGTCCTCTAATATGATGGACTAATGTTATGGGCGATAGGCTGATCCCTTATCACCATAAGGTTCATCATATCCATCTTTGGACTTCGTATCAACAGTGGCTGCAAGTTGTCTTTGATTACTTGTGTCTCTGCCCACCCCATTAGGGATTACGGGCGTGAGTTTATGTATGTATGTATGTTATGGCTGAGGAGAAGAAATGACAAGAAACTGCAACAGCAACACATCTTTTAAATCAATGAGGGTACATTACAAGTTACTTAATAACTAGAGGAACACATTTAATACTAGACATAGGTTAGGTTAGGTCACATACCTCCGAAATGCTTCGAGAATGTGGTTTTCCTCACGATGTTTTCCTTCACTGCTGAGCACGTGATAATCGGAAATGATGAGTCTCATATTACTCATTATAGAAGGAAAAATTGAAGGGAAGAGAGGAAGGGGTAGACCTAGGATAACATTTATGAAACAAATAAAAGAGAAGGTGCAAGTCGTGTCGTATCGGGTGGTGAAGGATTTGGCGGGAAGAAGAGAGGAATGGCGATTACTCCACCGACAAGAGCCCAGCTCTTAAATAGAGAGAGAGAGATATTACTCATTATTTCAAATTTCCTTTGATACGTGATATTATTATATCTGGCGTATTTGTTTATAACATATACATTTGCATAATTAATAGCCTATACGTATTTAAGTCCCATTGTTGGACACAGGTCTCTCCTCAATCAACTGTAGGAGGTGTGGGGCATACTCCACTACGCTGCTCCAGTGCGGGTTGGTGGTGTTTAGACTATAAACCGGAACCAAAACAGCTAACCTTTTATCTGTCGAGATACCAGACAATTAAATATTTTACGTTGTGTCGAGATCTGCATTTTGCGTTACGATATACGATATAAGTCCTTTTTCGGACAATCAGATGATTCAGCCAATGTTCTAGCCAAATAAAAGACAGTCTCACAAAGTGTGTGTTTTCATAAATACCTAAATGTAACTTAAACTTACTTGATTGAACTCGGAAGAGGAAACCGTGGCGAGAAAATCATCTAATTCTCGCGAATATTCCGATATTTTTTTCTGTTCCAATTTTATTTGTGCCTTCGTGCAAGATTGGATTTAACAGAACCGGAAATTCTATTAAATTAATGTTCATTGGCATTTTATTGCGCGGGGATTACTGGAGGCTATTTATTTTGTATTGCTATTAAAATTTTGCTTCAGCACTCTACATATTCGATAGTAGGTATTACTTATCTGCCGATTATTAGAACACTGTCTCTCTAGCTATCACTATCACTATGCCTATAATTTTGTCTATGACTGATACTTTGGAAATATACGTAGTATATCCATAATAATCGAAACACTTAGTAAATATTACTAATTTTGTTCACTAATGTGTATTGTTTTACACCAATCCACATTTGGGTGGAAATATCCCTTTTAAACTCTACTTGTTATTTCTCTTTGTTTTTTTTTTGTATACTTACTTACATAAAAATAAATAATGCCACAGACCAATAATTTATAGATACTACACAGCTACCTAACCAAAATAAAATCTAATATTCCCGCCGTTCCTTTTTCAAACGCGGCTCCAAAACTCTCACACTGTGAGGTCATGCGTCGCGGCGGACGCTATGCGTGCGCGCAGCGAATATTAAAACGAACGAGGATCAATAACCCGTAGCTGGAATCCGTGCCGACCAACGGAGTCCTCTGTGCTGTACTCAGTGATGTGCCGTTCCCGGGAATGTTCCCATTTTGGAAACGTTGCCGGCAGAAATAGTCCCAAAACTTATTTAAAAGAAATTTATTATCTTACCTTTAAACAGATAAGGCCAAAGTACAAGAAGAACCTGACAGCCTCCGTGGTCTAGTGGTTAGAGCGTTAGGCTCACGATCTGGAGGTCCGGGTTCGATTCCCGATGGGGACATTGTCGAAATCACTTTGTGAGACTGTCCTTTGTTTGGTCAGGACTTTTCAGGCTTGAATCACCTGATTGTTCGAAAAAGTAAGATGATTCCGTGCTTCGGAGGGCACGTTAAGCCGTTGGTCCCGGCTATTAGCCGTAAAAACACCTCCACCAACCCGCAGTGGAGCAGCGTGGTGGAGTATGCTCCATACCCCCTCCGGTTGACTGAGGGGAGGCCTGTGCCCAGCAGTGGGACGTATATAGGCAGTTTATGTTTATGTACAAGAAGAACTATTTGTAAAACAAAAGCAGGCAACTTGTCTTTAATGTTAAAAAGTTTTCAAAACGGAAACATTCCCACTTTGGTAACATTCACGGGACCCATCTCTGGCTGTACTGCTTAAAATGCTTTAGATAACTATACATTGTTACGGAGGTAACAAACGGTAGTGAAGGGGTTAGATAAGAATAGGATGTGCTCAACCTTTCTACAAGGTATGGAATGTAAAGAGTCTACGTTCTTTTGTTACGCACGCGCGTGCGGACTATTGAAACTAGAGTGACATTTCAATGAAGTCATTTTCTATAATATTGTCCCACCGAACTGTTCTATGTGTTAACTGTTTTATGTCTTATTTGCAATAATAAAAGGTGCATACGATAGTTAGTCAGGAGAGTTATTTTGTGCTCTACTTTGTTACACGTCACATGCCACTTAAGTGATTATTTTGTCCTCGCACATCACTATTTTAAAAACAGGGTGTTTGTTAGTGACACCGTAACGAACACTGAGGGATGGTTCAGACAATGATTCCGAGTTGATATCAAGTGGAATTTCCTGTCGGAAAATTTATGAAAATGTTTGTTTATTTTTTAAATTATTTTCAGTTCCAAAATTTTGCGACGGAAAGTTCCACTTGATTGGTCTGAATCATCCCTCAAAGTTTTCGTTACGACGTTACTAATATATATATATCTTGTATAAAAATAAAAAGACAAATTAATAAAATCGATTGAAATACTAGTTCGTAGTCGTCCTGGAACATTCAGCTGATTTTTTTTTGCGTGACTTTTTGTCGATTATCTCCAGAGGGCATAAACTACAAACAATACAATGTAATACAACAAACAATCAAAATACTACTACAGTTCTAGATCTTCTATTGTGTGGGTTGTGAGGTGAATTACCAACCTCATCAAGCCCCAGACTTGCCCGAAGGCATTGACGAGGCCTAAGATGGAGCGAGCTCACCCATAAGGTGCCTGTTCACTCTGGCCTTGAAAGCACGTGGGTTATATGCATTCGGAAATACAGAAGACGGCAGAAAATTCCACTCCTTAGCAGTGCTCTGTCCTCTTCGAGAAAACCCCAACGTTTTCCCTTAAACTTTTCTTTAAAGAACCAACTTTGATATCGAGAAAACAGTTCCAATTTTGAATAACACGGTATTCATCCTTCGATCAGTTTAGAGACGCTAGCGGCTAGATTATGGCGTCAAATTGATGTCACGAGCGCAAATTCAAACAGGATTTTAGTCGCCGATATTAAATTTGCGGCGTTGAATTAAATCGGATGGAATGAAGCCATTGACAGGAGGCTTACGGGAAAGTTAACTAGCCCGGATTTAATGAAACATCGATTATGGTCGGCTGTGACTAAAATTATTGCCAGAGCACATCGAAATGTGAATCTGTTCACCAAATTCCACGCGTGATATAGAGGAGAAACATGAACAGCCTATATACGTCCCACTACTAGGCACAGGTCTCTACTCAATCAACCGGAGGAGTATGGAGTATACTCCACCACGCTGCTCCACTGCGGGTGTTTAGGCAAGTACCCCTAGACAAACAATGTCCATTTCACTAGTAACACACACATTTTGGTAGTAGTTCACTGACAAGATAACGTGTGACAACATGAGCATGATCTTGTGGGTTATGCGGTGAATTACATCTTCAATTTGGTCAATGTACGTCCTTCTAGAATGTTTCTCCTCAATAAAATAATATGTAACTTCAAGGGTTGTTTCTAAGGGAAGCAACTATGGTGAAGTGCAAAACTTCGTGTTTGTTTATGTTAGTTCCCACACGAACTACTTAACCAACTAAGATAAAACTTTTACTGTGTTCCAGTGCATAGTTGCCCGGCTTAGTTTATAACCTTTTATTGAAATTGAGCAGTGAAGCGGCAAGTACAGGGAAGTTTAGAAAATTTACTTAAGTACCTATTAAGCTTATAGTTTTCATAATTTGACAGGCGCAGGCGTCTAACAACAAAGTAATAGCTAGTGAGTGCCCTGAGCGCTCCTTACTTGTCCAGCCAAGTTGAATACTATTCGAGGCAAATCTTGCTGCTTGCAGTTAGGGGTAAAAAAATTACATAAACAACCTATATACGTTCCGATAAATAAACAACTCTCTCTCTCTCTTTAATAGAGTACTCTGGACGTCATCCCCCTTTTATCAGACAGAGTACTGCGGGGCAGACGGCAAGAGGGAAACCACTGCTCTATTTTCCCTAAAAAGTAGCATGGAGGATGCTACACCGACAAGAGCGTGACTCTTAAATTAGTGATAATGACGTTCTACTGCTGGGCATATGCCTCCCCGGAGGGGGTATGGAGCATACTTCACCACGCTGCTTCACTGCGGGTTGCTGGAGGTGTATTTTTTACGGTTTATAGCCGGGACCAACGACTACTAACGGGGTAGACTAATCTAAAATAAATTGTGTATGATCTAAACATAGAAAATTTTCGTAATCCAACTTTTTATCTATCCTATATATCCTTAAATACTCACGTAACTATAGAACAGACTAATTACTACTAAAATGTGAGTGCCAAATGACATTTGATTCATCATTATAAGCCACAAAATTATACTCAGATTAATTTCATTTGCCGTCCCAGTTGCGAACTAGGACGAATTAAAAGTAAATCATTTTATAATTCCAATTTATATTATACATGCAGTCATTATTGTCATCTTATGAGTACTAAGCGTGAAACGAGATTTTGGTAGGACTAATAGTAATATTACAATGTTGCAAGCGAATAAAGTACGTTCATGATTACCCACATTCAAAATTACAATTGACATATTCTTGAGATATGAACGTAATGAACAAGCTTCTTTATATGAGGCAAACTTGTAATTGATAGCACACGCAATAAAAGCCAGAAGTATCACGAAAATGTACTGTGTAAAACCCATAAAGTGGAGTCTTAGAGTTATCATCATCGTTAATCTAAGAGCCACGCTCTTGTCGGTGTAGCATTCTCTATTCTTGTCTATCAAAGGCCTATATCTTTGACTTTTTTATAAGACACGACATTTTCCTTCTCTTTGATTTGTCAGTCAGCTCTTCTTGGTCTTTTTAATAAATTCGTGTTAAGTGTTCAATAATCTTGCCTGTTCTGTCCTCGATAACTCTCTATTTTTGTCTCCTTTCCATTACTCTTTCAAGCATTTCGCCTTCGAGTAGATTTCGGAATTTGAAAAACGTCCAAATCACCTAAACATTTTTGGTGACTATTCATTCATTCTGTCACTCATCAGTGCGACTATGACTGGCTCATTGATTTAGTTGACGAAAACTAAAGTGTCGACAGAGGCGCAGGCGCAAGGAAGTGTTTTGTCCGTGGATCAGATCATTGTAACAGTAACGTGAGAACATTAGGCAACTCTTGCGCACTTCGCGATCTCAATCTGAGGTACAACAGGTGTGAATAGATGGGAACACACGGTGAACAAACATCGGATGATTTCGACTAGCTTTATATAATATATTTATATTTTACTAACTTAAGATTTTTGTCACTGTGGTTTTGTAGTTCACTGGCTTGCTTCTCAAACGTAGCGCCGGTTCGAACCTCGGTACCGGGTTTGCACCAATCAGTTATTAAATTACTATCTTAAGTGACCATTACGACCATTATTCGATACGGTTCACCGCCAATAACCTTGGTCTAAAAGAAAGGTCGGTGATGCATGGGTACCTCCTTAGTTCATCTTGCGATTTTCGTACGGAGTGGCTGGGGTGTTTCTACTTAAAATCTTTGACAGTAAACCTTCATGAAGTGATACTCAAACTAATCACTGGCCAACACTGTTTGACAGGTCGATGATACAATCTCCTCGGGCGATCGCCATTATGAAGCCGCGAGGAAAAAACTTTAAAATATACCGGTCCAGTTGTATTCTGTTTCCAGAAATAGTCCACTAATAATAAATCACTAAGAAAGTGGCATTCGGTGGCGTCAACGTTTTACGAGAAAAGATTAGGATCCAAATGAGTTGTGGTCCGTTTCTTAGACTGTTATTAACTCAAGATGATGGTAACTGTCTAAAAGAGGGATTTTTTAAAATTTATTGCTGTACAGTCACGAGTAGTAATATATATATATATATACCTACACTTTGAAACCATGTCACATTAACTTTTTTGACAAATTAATAAGTCTCATTAAATGTCAAATATGATAGTGCGACAGGGTTCTAATGTGGGTACATTATATTGTTCATGACTGTACCGAGTTACGCGTTAATTTTTTGTTGTAAACAAAGATTTTTCATGTGAAAATGCGTGTCAAGCGGTCAATTATTTGTACGTATTGATGTACGATTTTGTTACTATAGATTGTTGATAGTTGGTTCGACTACTGCAGACGGTTATACGTAATCGTATTTATTGTAACTTTTCTTCTATCTTATATCCCGTATCTATATGTCGTAATCTGGAACTAAGTAAGTAAGTATACAGTGGTGTCAATTTGGACAGACACTTTGACAGCTCATAAACTGTTGCCGTCCTTCACTTACAATACGAGCAAGAAAGAGATGCCATTGTAGTGTAGCACAAGGTATTATTGATCATTACATGTTTTCCAATTTCTTATTTTAAAGTACCCTCAGGTAAGTTGAAAGCATTATAACTGCAAACTAAATTACATTAGCGTGTTTTGAAAAACTTTTCAACTAAAAACCTTGTTAACCCGACTATTATTGAAGACTCAAATTACTATGCACTTTAAAAACTTTTGAAACAAGTAAAACCTTTTAAAACTTTTTATGCTATTTCTATTTACAATCTGTATTTCACTAGATAGACAATGGTCCTGTGGTAAACCGGGAAGCGACGGTTGTAATCTTGCGCCAATGAGTTATTAATGTATTTTAAGTGCAATTTTCACTAGTTGGCAGTTGACTCGATCATTATAGACGGCGATACGGCTCACCACTTATCACGTTGGTGTAACAGAAAGCTCAGTGAGGTGTGGGTACTAAGTTCATTTTCCGATGGATGTACCTTTGACTACCCTAATTGGGATATAGTCGTGTTATATATATATAATATGTATCAGTATATATAAATACATATAAACTCACGACTATATATCTATGTTCCTAAATCCGCAATAACAAACCATACTCATGTTCGAAATAATATTCCCTACATACAAGATACCTGTACGCTACAAATCGGTAAGTGGAAGCGATAGTGTTGTTATAATCCATTTCAAAGTCCGAAGTATTTCTCCATTAACGAGGTGCTAGTTGCTAAACTTTGGTAATTACATCCAATCCATATTTTGAGTAAATAAGTATGTAGGTACAATCAAAGAGCAAAATTGCAGTCAGTGAGCCCAGCGAATTATTTGTAAACAGTGGTGAAATTATGAACCATTAGTTGTCATAATATGTAATTATAATTTTTTTTGGTCTATCACAGAAACGTCATGTAATCTTAAGTGCAACCAATTAATTTATTACCTTTTTTGCAACTTATCGTACTTAAGCGTCGTAAGAATGGTATTAATAGTGCTTGAAATATGATTATTGTTTTGCATTTCAGTCGGGCAGAAATATTTCGTTATCAAAAATATTCATGAAAATCGCTAATGAGGATAAAAACTGCCTATTTCTCTCATCAGATGTTCTTAAATTTTGCCAGTTCCCCATACTATTTGAGTTGGATATATTTTTACACAATAGGCATTTGCACAGCGATTAACTGTAAAATTATAGTCTTATATTTATTTCTTAAAAAAGATAAAAAGATGAGATTGTGTTGATAAATTTTGAAATTCTTATGTAAAATAATAATAAATTACACAATTAATTTTTCTTAAAATATTTTCAGTTAAAACTGCCTTTTCCAATTGAGAGCTTTTCTTTTTCGAAACTCATATCTTCAGACGGGATATAATCCACGTTGCTCCACATATTACAGCAATTTATCACGAATTTTAGTTGGACATTATGGAGACAAAGATTAGGAACACTCAACATTGCTGCCGCCTAGTTTTTATCTTCATTGTTATGCTTACATACCTACAAATAGATAGACATATTGAAATTATAAGGTCTCTAGTTAACCAATAGAATCACAGAATTTAATACGTTTCTATATATAAATCAATTACAGTGTCCCTTTAAATCCAGGTTTACTTACCCTATTTGCACAACGGAGTCCATATTGATTTAGAGTATTAGCTCAATTGTCACCACTGTTTGTATAATTGATTGATTTCTTGTTAGACAACGGCGCATGACACCGGATTGCTAATCTAATCATACTGTGCCAAGTACACTAAGATTATGCAGTTTGATAGAGCGTTTGTCGACTTTAAACGATGAAAGTCAAGGGCCCTGCATGTAAATAAATTATCTTAGACTCATCTAGCCAACAAATATGACAACACAGGAATTGTGACCTTTCTAGCACGAGATACCTAACATAGAGGTAAGATCCACTTACCTAGTTCAGGCATCCCAAAGTATACTTAAGTGTGTCAATCATATATGAATGACACGTAATATCAATCAGGGGAGCAGAAATATTACACGTGAACCACATATCGCCGAGTGGTTGTGTAAAAAGCGTCTACCAAAGAGGCTCAATAATAAATTGATACAGGCATAATTTAGACTTTTACGTTTTATTTTAAAGTTTTCTTTACCATGTCACTAAGAGCCGAAACACATAACCGCGTTGCGACGCCGCAACGCTGAAATCGACAGTTTGCGGTCCGGCGATGCGGCGGCGCGAAAAAGAGAGTTTTATTGTCGTATGGTAGGGTAACCAGTTCCTCGTGATTTTTTATTGTGGATAGACGTGTCTCCATCATGGATCATCGTAAGAAACTTATTGCTTATTTGTTATTAAGAAGACATTACTCTGTTTTAAATATACGACGAAGAAGATTCTGGATACATCCATTTAATAAGACTATGAATCCCGATGGCGAGTAACTTTCGGCACTCGAATCCTACAAACTAGGGCGTTTGTGAACCAAAGATATAAATAAATCGACATCAACGTCAGACATTTTAATTTCAAAATTGCTTTTCGGGTTGACACGAGGTATTTACAAGAGTGTTAGAAACAAACTGCATCATTGTCAACTAGTATGATGTCACAATACGCGTCGCGTCGTGGCATCGCGTCGCTAGAATCGGCGGCAACGCCACTGCCGATTTTAGCGTTGCGGCGTCGCAACGTGGTTATGTGTTTCGGCTCTAACACCCTGTATTTGTAAAATGGAGAATTAAAGGAAGTTACTTTACTGTGTCTCATCAGTCATCCCGTGATCATGGCACTTGCAACAGTGTCGAAATATCGGGAGTCTCATATCCCCATTTAAACGCGGTAAGAACCCGTTATTATGTGCTTTAGTTACTGTACTATTCCGGGTTTAGTTAACAACATATTAGTATAAAACAAAAAACAACTAGGACGAAACATAAAAGCTGACTTTATACCATTCACTAACTTGCGTGGGATGTTTCGCAGATTTACGATGCTGTGTTTATAAATAACTTTATTGTATGACAAAATATGTCTACATTCGTGTCAAATATTATCACACACCTGTTAAACATGAAGGTTAGGCAGGAGGAAAACGCTCGTAGGCCAGGCGTTATGCAATGTATGATGTTTGTATGTTTGCACGTCGCATAAACGATAAAACGAACTGACCTTCGCGTACTGGTAGCTTCGAGGTAATTTTGTGATGTGCATGCAATTGTACGGCAAATACGGGTTCTGGGTTTTATAAAAATGTATGATATCTTATGAGAGTCTACATTCAAAGTGAACACCTAAAATGAACTTATCATGTGCTGACTGGGATAAGAATGGAAGGTGGGAGTTGTGGCAGGATTACAGTAAGTGGAATTCCGTGGTCTTTGCCTACCCCATCGGGATACAGCCGTGTTCTTATGTATGTATGGTACTGTCTCTCTCTTAACTGAAAGAGAAAGAATGAACGTAAATGGATTTTCAAGACTAAACAATGATCAAAAAAGGTTTTGATGTCGTCAACTGGCAGGCATAATTAAAATTTTTCCGTTTTCTGTTAAAGTTTTCGTTAGGATGTCACTAGCACCCTGTATTTGTAAAATGGAGAATTAAAGGAAGTTACTGTACTATTCCGGGTTTAGTTAACAGTTCTAGTTCTTCATAATGCATTTTACCGATAAAGGGTTAAATTTTCACATAGTTAGATAAATCAAAACCCAGGGCAGGATCTAGGCTACTTACCAGGGCCGGAGTACTTTATATTTGGGGCAGGTACAAGCGGGGCAGTAATGGGATCGCGGGAAGTTTCTATTAAGTCGCTGACGCGGGCCGCAATAATTGACTCGTGCTGGCTAGACCGTGTGCCCACGACAACAGAGGGAATGATAACAATAGATTAGATACAATCAGTCAAATCAGTTTACTTTTTACTAAACGTCAAAACCCGAAATGACTATGAAAAAGCACAATGTGATGTCATAGAAAAATATTATGATAAAATGTCGGACTTATTATTACTCAAACTTGATGATTTCAGTCAGATCTAAAGGTGACAAAAAACGTTTTTTTTTGTCTATTTTAAAAAAGAAAAATATACTTAATAATAAGTGCGTAAGTGCGAAATTTTGTCACGTTTTTCTATGACGTCTCAGGTTGCGTTTTCATACAAATTCCATAGGAATTTCGTGTTTGGGAATATTGTCGTATAGTTTCGTGGCCACATCTAATCAATTAGGTTTTGTTCTGACCGCACATAGTTCTGAACTAGTTTTAAAACTGATAGAATATCGTGTTTTTCAAAACTACTAACATTTTACTCGGCCAGTTCGTAATATAGTCACACCCCGGACACTTCATACAAACAACCTCGTTTTACACAGGCACCACACATTGACGTTATCCTACACGCGCATCTGCGTGTGTGACGTCTGACGAGATACGATTGAAGACTAAACTATGTCGGGGGGGGGGGGAGAGGTAAACCTAGCTCAGTTGCCGTTCTATACGTAGTATTATTCCTTATTCTATGAGTCTTACCGTGTGCCGCCTAACGCGTTAGTGTGAGCGAGACAGTCCGACCGTTCTCCCTCTACCGGCTAACGGCTATTTAAATTTAAGACTAAAGTTACACCCAGAGGGGGTGAGGTCGGCGTCCGATACGAATTGGTGCGGGGTGGAGAGTCACCGTTCTATCATCATCATCAGCCCATTAACGTCCCCTCTGCTGGGGCACGGGCCTTCCCTATGATGGATAGGGAATCGGGCCTTAAACCACCACGCGGGCCCAGTGCGGATTGATGGTTATTAACGACTGCTAATGCAGCCGGGACCAACGGCTTAACGTGCCTTCCGAAGCACGGAGGTTGGGAGCTCGAGATGAAAACTTTTTTTTGTGGTCACCCATCCTATGACCGGCCTTTGCGAAAGTTGCTTAACTTTAACAATCGCAGACCGAGCGCGTTTACCGCTGCGCCACCGTTCTATACGCAGTATTATTCTTTATTCTATAGTATTGTGTTAGATCGTTAAATTCTATTTATAGGTATTCCATTCTGGCAAAAGTTACCGCGACAGACTTTAGACACAGATACTTATTAGAGTGGTGTCATTTGTCGTTCACACCTTCCTACACAGACACTAGTTAAAAAACTATCTATTATTGTTAAGCCAAAAGCCGTGGTAGCCCGGTTGGAATCCATCACGGGCTTAATCGGGAATCTAATTCTTCTTCTGTCGTGTGGGTTGTGAAGTGGAGTACCAACTTCATCAACCCTGGAGTCAGGGTTGATGAGGTTGGTACTCCACCCTGAAATGGCTCATGTAACGACTACATGCTTACATCAGTAAGTAATAACCGCGACTAACGGCTTAGCGTGCCTTCCGAAGCACGGATCATCTTACTTTCGGACAATCAGGTGATCAGCCTGTAATGTCCTAACCAAACTAGGGACCAGAAAGTAATTTTTGTGATATGTCCCCACCGGGAATCGAATCCAGGACCACCGGATTGTGAGCCCCAACGCTCAACCGCTGGACCATGGAGGGAATCTTATTGGAAGAAATAGAGGTTTTGTTGGAGATAATCACTTCAGTATGTGATTTTTCAAAAAAGCATTTATGTGGTTTTAAGTTAATGCGACATTAACTACTTAGCCGGACGAGGCCCATAATCTTAAGTCATAATCTCCCTAGCATTATCCTGTTTTCCACAGGGTCCGCTTACCCAACCTGAAGACTCGACAAGTCCGGTTTTTTTTAGAAGCGACATAGTCAAGTCATCATCATCATCATCAGCCCATTAACGTCCCCACTGCTGGGGCACGGGCCTTCCCTATGGATGGATAGGGAGATCGGGCCTTAAACCATCACGCGGGCCCAGTGCGGATTGGTGGTTATTAACGACTGCTAATGCAGCCGGGACCAACGGCTTAACGTGCCTTCCGAAGCACGGAGGAGTTCGAGATGAAAACTTTTTTTTTGTGGTCACCCATCCTATGACCGGCCTTTGCGAAAGTTGCTTAACTTCAACAATCGCAGACCGAGCGCGTTTACCGCTGCGCCACTGAGCTCCTCGTAGTCTAAGTATAGACACAAATTCAATATTCACTATGCCTATTCCAATTTGCCGATGACATCTAAATCCACTGGACAGCGGTGTGGCATTGACACTATCAGACTCAGTGAAGCGTCGTTCCCGGGGAATGTTCCCAAAGTGGGAATGTTCCTGTTGAAAAAACTCTTTCATAGTTTGGACTAGTGATGTTCCGAATATCCGTATCCGTATCCGCGGATATCCGAGATAAAAGGAAAATCCGTATCCGTATCCGTGTCCGTTACTTTTCACGCGGATCTTTTACGGATCTTTTTCAGGTGATTAAGTAGAATTATTAAATAAAAACCTATAAAATTCCATTCAGATTGTTTTTTATTTCTTAAAATCAAATATTTGGCACCTTTATATTGCTAACATTTAGATAGATAGATCTTTATAATGAAAGCAAGATAAAATATCAAGTTAAAACGTGTCCTGTCTGACGTTGCGGCGAGCGAAGACGTCAACTATCGTTTCAAGGTCGCGGGTGCCGACACCAATCAAATAATATCGAATAAGAAAATAAAGATCCGTATCCGTATCCGTATCCGCGGATCTTTACACTAAATATCCGTATTCAGATCCGTATCCGCGGATATACATTTTTAACGATCCGGCACATCACTAGTTTGGACCACGGAATAGAGGAAAGAGGTTGGAAGGGCCCTAACGCTCATTTTGTATGAGAACCGCTGTCGCGATTCAACCCCACTCTCTTTACCACTACTCCTGCAAACAGATAACTACGATAACTCTCATCATCGTCATCATTGGCCTTATACGTCTGTTTCAGATGATTTATGACGTCATTGCCTCGAAGAAAGCACTTTCAGCACTTTCTTTCATGGCTGTGCAAGCCAATCCTAGAGCGGCAAACTCTACCGCACACTCTGCAGGAAAAGTCTCCAACGATAACTCTACTGCTTCTCAAATTCAATAAATTTCACTTTAGCGGCAATGTATATTTTATGTGATAGAGTGCAATTTTATCAAAACTTTTCATAAGATACAATACAATACAAATACACTTTATTGCACCAAAATAAAAAAGAAACAAAGAAGAAAAAAAAATCAAATAAAGAAGTATCTTCTTTACTTTACTGCATACAAAAGTTTTTTTTTATATAGCCGATCATACTAAGATTTTTAGCATTTCTGTGATAAGGAGGGATCTTCTTGCATGATAGTCAATATTCGACTCATTGCCCTGCAGGTTATAATACACTAAACGACCTTTTAGTATACTATCGCAGAGCTGCGTATGTCGTAAAGTTTGCGGACCAGTCGATTGCAAAGTTGAAGCATGAACTATTTGCTCATACTTGTATGGCGCGCGTTTTGCGCTTACTTGGCCCTTTCTACCTCTTTCTTCTATTCCGTGGTTAGGACACTGCCTGTTTTGTTTTTTCACAATGTCGTTCTTATATACATACATACATAAACTCACGCCCGTAATCCCTAATGGGGTGGGCAGAGCCACAAGTAATCAAAGACAACTTGCAGCCACTGTTGATACGAAGTCCAAAGACTATTTGCCTATAGAAAGCTTTTTTTACATAACTTTTCGCCTTTTTACTGCCGGGGAATTTTTGTGTTGTAAAAACTGTTTCATAGTTAGTAGATACATTAAAGAAAAACGAAAAGTACAACAAAAGGCATAAGGAACGGAAAGGCATAACCATCCAAATCCCTTAGCAACTATGCTGTTGGAAGCTAGCAACAGGGTGTTGAGGCTCAAAAGGAAGGATGTTCTTGGGCGCTGAGTACTATGGAAGATGGTGGCATTGGTTGCTTTACTTCTAACTAATCAATTCACACACCAAATCTGATTAAAGTCTTGCGACTGATTGCAGATATTAAAAAAAAAGTTAGTACACTGGCTGTTTTGTTTTTCAAATTGTTCTTTCTTGGACACTGATCCTATCTGTCTGTCTGTATGTCTGTCTATGTGCCTAGTATCTATCAAAAAGAAGTGAAATCCCAACAAAAACATTTCATGTAAAATTTGTCAAGACGAGATCATATCGATCGCAATGTCAAAAAGCAAAGCTCTTTTTACCGACTTCAAAAAAGGAGGAGGTTCTCAATTCGAGCGTTTTTTTATGTTTGTTCGTCGTTTATTACATAACTTTACGCCTTTTGACTGCCGGGAATATTCCCAAAGTAGAAACATTTCTCCAAACAGCACATCACTGGTCACTATCGATGCCTGCCAGCGATGCGATGGTGTCGAGTTACATGTTCGTTTGTAGCCATACATTGCTATCAACAATTTAACGTTATCAACGTGTGTAGCGTTATTGGCATTGAATTAGATATAATTAAAACACATAACACCGTGTTCTTACGGTTCGGAATATGAGAATACCATAAGTAATTATAAAAATCATTAATAATAAATAATCATGAATAATATAATATCAGGGATATATTATAATATTGAATTAGATATATCTACTTCACAACAAGGAAACAATCTTTGTTTAGAAATAAGTCCAACATATTGTATTTCCTTGCATAAATAATAGAAGAAAAATAATTAAAGAAACAATTCGAACTTATATTCTAATGTGTATGGAAGGTGTTTTTTTTTGTCCAAATGTAAATGATAACAATAAGTACTCACTAGCTCTCATGGCAGCTCTTTAAAGACTCACCTCCAACATTAAGACTTGATTCTTTTTAGGAATGTGATAAGATTTGAGTCTTTAGAATTCGACTTCTGAATTCCAGAAGTCTTTAAAAGCGAAGCTAGTCTTAAATTAAAAAGCTTAAAAGGCTCGCGTCCTTTCATAACTA